>NW_027286185.1:0-36938 GCF_022747635.1 Hetaerina americana
TCCGAGGGCCGATTGATGCTTGGCTCTGTAAGCTAAAATCCATGATATTGCCGAATAAATTTGAAGAAACCGCATAAAGTGCATTTGTAATTTATGGCATTTGCACCGAAAGAACTGAAGTACTTGCACATGTGTGGATATACGAGGAGTGACCATGGTGTAAGAAATAAAAAACTGAAATAAATGATCGCAGGAGTGCCTGAAGACAGTTGATTCAATTGACACTAGAATGAAGGAGAAATTGCATCACATTAATAATCAAAGTCTTCGTAAATTCTGCCTTTCTTAATGCCGTCCAATAAGCCCCGTTTAAATTCTCCCCATCTTCCTATGATCGCAATTACTCTCAGCACTACCTCTTGAGCCCTCTCTTGTTATTATTATCGACTTGGACGTTGTTATTTCTTTCTGTGTTCCTTCTACTTTCTCTGTTCTTCTCCAAACCTACGGTTCAAGGGCCTACGATGTCACTCACCCTCTTGCCTCAAGATTCGGGTTCAAACAGAAATCCTTCGCCCTATTCGTTTACTTTGCATTGCGTTCATCAACGCCTTTCTCGTTGCGAACTATAATTTTGTCAAAAGCACTTAATTTTTTATAGTTCCCATTATTACGTTCATTTTAGCCTAAATAATGAAGGAGACGTGAATGGCTCGAGTTTATCAACTCGTGTTCTAGCTTGACTTTCTCACTCCTTGATAATTTCTAAACGTGGTTTTTCTCGTAATTTTAATCGTGGCACATATTTTCCTCCGTGAAGCATAACCTTTATCCCTGACTAAACGTCCACAATGCACGGAGCGTGCTTGGAAGAATGCAATGGCGCTCCGGCCCCTCTTTTAAGTTTTCAGCGCGGCAGTGAGAGATTCCAATGTCCGAGGGTTTGATTGACAGGCGTCCGAAGGAGCGACCGACGACTGACCCGAGTGTGAGGGAGGCCGTGATTGAAGAGGGAAGGAAACGCGGGGCAGAGGGTGGTGCGGGAAAAGTCCAATTCCTCCCAGCAAACACCCCTTTTCCATATTCTCCCCTTCTAACCGCCCTTCTGACGCGACAGCGCAGGATGTGCTGCTAATTTCTTGGCATAGGGAGGAAGGACCAAGTCGTGCGTTGATGGCGTGACATAGGAACACGAGAAGCGTGTTCCCGAGGCTAATAATACATTTATCTGCAGTTTGCAGCCGCCTCGATATGTCAAAGTAATCTATCGCGAGAGAACGGGAAGAATAACGTACACGTATTTGAATCAAACATTTCGCTCGACCTTTGCCGTGATTGTTATTATTTGGCAATCTACTGCTTAAGGTAGGTTTTTGGATGGACACAACTACCAAATTAATATTTTGTGGCTCTGAACAATACAATACACAATTCAGCAACCTATTTCACATCTGATCCCTCTTCATTTTTATATACTTCCTTCCTCCCTTCATCCCGTCCAGCGTCCCCATCCTATTCCTAGCCTTTCCTCGTTTGCCAAACATTCTCCCCTCTATTTCACTCTATAACATCCCACTCCCGATCATTAACTCCATCATTCATATTTCCTGCCTCCGTAGAATTTCTCATAACATACCCTCTACTTGTTTTCTTCTCGGTCCATTTCACCTTCTACATTCTTTCCCACACCCACATTAAAAAAGCCTCCAACCTAACTATCCCCCTGCTACGATGACCACGTTTCCGCGCCGCGACGCTTAATATCACAGTTTTTACGAGTCTCTCCTTAATATCCTTACTCAACGTCCGTCCAACGAACTTCCTTCCTTGTGAAAGCCTCTTATATTAGCGCAATTCTTCTTCTTACGGCCCCTATAACTTTGACCGCGTTGGTCCAAAACACTACCGAGATACGTTAACTGTTCTACCTGCGCTAGTTTTTGCCCACAAATTTTAACGTTCGGCTTGGCCTTTACCTTTCTAGAAAAACGCATAATTTTCTAGAAAATAATACAAAAAGTTTCGCTGTTTAAGAGGACGGACGCAATCAAGTATTCTACGCATTCTAAGCGGACAATTTTCGAGTACGGTAGACTTCATGAAAATCCACCTACAACCAACCTAGCGTAGGGTTCACGCCGGGGGGCGTAGGGACGCATGACTTGGAGGGAGTTGGAAATTTAATTTAACCTTCTATTCTCCTATTTTGGACGGGGTGTATACATTTTTTTCTTAGGGGTTCTTCCTTTTATCTTTGTCCAGAATCAATACAGAGAATATGACTCCTAGCAACTATATCATATTTACACTGCGAAACATAATTACCCTCCGAGCAACGGAAAAGGTTTGTGGTAGGGGGTGCAGTAGCAGTTTCACGATGAAAGGGGAGTGGGGATTATACATATATAAATAATTATATATAAATAAATATATCTACATAAATTTGTATATATATGTGTATATATATGTATATATATATGTATAAATATATATATATGTGTATATATATATATATATATATATATATATATATATATATATATATATATATATATATATATATATATATATATATATACATATGCATATATATATATATATCTACATACGAGTATATATATATGCATATACATATATAAATATATATATACATATATATATGTATGTATATATATATATATATATATATAACCTTGTAGGTTAATGCTTATTGTGTCGAACCTACTCCTGGGGGAACTCCCCTAGAAGCATTCTGTTCTCTTATTGTTCTTGGAAAAAAATAAATTTTAAACCTTGGTATGTTGCCGCTCTGGTTCTCTGCTGATCCGGGTTCTGGCGTTGGCACTGGCGCGGAGGTCCTTGAACTATTATCGTCGGTTGCTGCAGCGGCACCATGTTGCTCGGCTTCCTCCTCCTGCAGTTACTCCTGCTCCGGATCGGGTTCCCTTGCGGGGTCGCTATAAAACAGTCGGTTTCGGGAATATTATTTATAAGTCTGTTTCGGGAACATTCTATATTTCGTCCGCAGTCCCGAGGGGAGAAAATTCGCAAGTCAGTCTTTATATTTCATCAACTCGTTTTTTTAAAACATTTTACTGAATTAAATGAACATTTTGTCGCCTCTTTCCCTTCAAAACAGTCGGTTTCGGGCATATTTTCATTATTCAACGTCTTTTTTTGAAACATCCTATTTTTCGTCCGCACTGCCTGGGCGATAAAATTCGCGTTTTAAAGGCCGTCTAAGTTCGTCCTTTTAGGAAACATGTGCCAAGAACCGAGATTAATGACAACTACTCCTCCATTTATTCACAAAACACCCCGAGAATAAATTGTTATGTCCCACACACGGGTCAAAGCATACTAGTTATATTTGCGACTTCTATGCCCGAAATAATTTCTAACACTCAAATAATAGACGGAAGCAGTGACAATGAGGCTATCCTATTCGAGTTAAAATATATCAATACAAGGCACATTTTAAAGAAAAAGACTTAATACAACAACAATAAAACACTAACAACCAATTCAGATAACATTTGGGATTAACACTCAAGAAAAAAAGCGAAGCTAAGACTTCTTAAAGAGGTTCAGAACAAACGAGTTTAACGATGTCGCTACAGGACTAATAACGGCTCTAAACTACACAGGTAAATCAGACCACACAAACACACGACACAAAAATAAAATACAGGTGATGGATTCCAATACAGATGTACACCAAAACTCATTCTTTCCCCGAACACCCAAAAATCACTATGGGAAGAAAATGAAAGTCACTTTATAAATACCAAGAAAACTTGAAAGAACAAGTCAGAAAAAAATTAAACATCGCAAGATCAGCTATACTTATAGGTGCACGTGGTAGATGGAGTTGAGGCATATTTTGGAAGGAGTGAAGACGAAATGTTATCCCGACCCGAGGAGTTTGAACGAATTACCGCTAAATTCTAGAAATGCAAATACTTCTACCGAATATGCTTATGAATGTTTAGTTACCATTTAATTTGGACTCGGTAGAAGTATACTGGGTACTCACGACACACACGGCCAGATGGGAAGACCTCGGATGATCCTGTCGCTCCAACTTCCAATTGCGGAATGAGATACGTGAGCGGCTGCCGGGCGCCCACAAGCGTCTTGAGACCTTCCGGGTACTCTTCGCCTTTTAGAAAATGATTCTTCCTAATATTTTTTTTTTGGCTCAGTGGAAAGGCTCTTACTAAGCCAGTTAATTCTATCCAGCCCCCGTTATCACATATGCGACTACTTTGCATTTATCATTCGTAATCACTCTCATTTCCCTGGTATCATCTGCATATCTCTTTTCTCTGGAAGCATTCCTTATTGATCTTCCTCTTTGTTTCGTCATAAAAGTTCTCAGCGCAAAGGCTTCCCCACCTTCTGCAATGTCTCTGTTCGATTTCTTTCTAAAGATATGGAAGCATAAAAGCCCCGCTATCACTTCCTAATATCATGGTTTCCCAGCAAGATTTCAGGCCACCTTCTTTAGTCTCATACGCCGTTTTCAATTGAGGAAAGGGAATATGGTGGCGAGGCCTTTTGCCCTCGCAACTGTTATGACACGACAAAAAAAAAGGAATGATACGGGAATGGTTCCAGAGAAATAAGATAGGGATAAAGTATCAGGAATTTAATCGGAACATAAGGCGAGAACAAAGCATAGGTTTAGAGAACTCCGAACGATGAAATGTTTTTCCTTCCAAGTATAATGAAATCAGAAGTATATTCCTCCAAAGAACAGACAGAGGTGAAGCGATTGGCAATAATATCCAAATCAACATTAACAGAGGTTAAATAATTCCAATATTAATTAAATTATGAGAGATTCCTCCGTTTGCGGGCCCACCAACACACACAATTTAATCCTCGATTGAAATGCTAAATTCTAATAAACAAGTGAATGATGAAAGAAGTCAACTGCAATTGCTGTAATTCGTATGTTATCCGGTTCGAAGGAGGGTTTCGAAAATTAATATATCACCGCGTTTCCGATTTGATAGACCCTCCTTAGAACAAATTGCTTAATCACCCACACGGGGCCAAATACACTGGATATATTTGGGACTTATATGCCCAAAATTATTACTAACAATGAAATAAAAGACGGAAGCAGTGACCATACGGCTATACTTGTAAATTGAAAAATACCAATGTAAAAAGGCAAATTTCAACGTACTAAGAGAATAAATATATATAGAATTACGAGAATACAAAATTAAAACAGCTGCGTAGAGTTAAAAGTTTCGGGATTAACTAGTGGAATTCCTTCCTGATGAGGGTAATAAAATAATGGAAACTATGCACTTCCGCGCATTAGAATATGCATGCAGTGTGTGGGATCCAAGTGAAAAAGGTCTCATTCGGGAAATTGAGAAGGTTCAACGCCGGGCAGCCCGTTTTGTAAAAAATTCCTACGATAAAACGCAAACCGTGACCGAAATGCTCATGGATTTGGGGTGGGAATCATTGGCAGAGGGAAGATTCAATGAGGGAATAAAATTATTAAATAAATTCAGATCCTTATGTTTCAGCACCGAGGTCTCGCAAATTATTCGTACTCCTATATACATTGGTCGCTTGGAACATGCATATAAAATTCGGGAAATAGATGCCAGGACTAGCCGACTCAAGGACTCCTTCTTCCCACGGACAATACGGGATAGCAACTGCAGGGTTATAGATAGCAAAAATTCCATTTGCCACTCTCAGTGTCTAAAAAATAATTAGTTCTATTTAAATGCATGCTCCTCCACTAACCTTATGTGTTTTGTTAGAATAACCCTTTCTTTCCGCATGACATCATTCGTGTTCTGTTAATCTGTTTTTAAGTTTCCCTCTCAGTCCCTCATCCCTCCCGGCGGGGGGAAATTCCTGGTACCTGCAACGTTGGGTCGCATTCCCTTCCTTTTACAGCCTAAGGACCTGCCTTCCGCCGCTCATCACGCGACACCCTCGCCTTCAGCAGGAGTCAGCGGATCTTCCGCCCCTGATGCTTGCCACTCGGCTTCCACACCAATCTCGGCCGAGCCAATGGCGACCAGCTCCGCCCCGGATGCGGTGAGTGATTCCCTCCTTGCCGGTCATTCCACTACTGATCATAATGCGCGACATGTGCCTGACCGCCAGAGTCAGCAAAGCGCACCCATTGGCATTGTGAATGTTGCTTCAAACGATAGTATTTCAATAGGGGATAATTTCCAGGTGGTGTCGTCAAAGCGCCGGCGACATATGGCCTCAGGCGCTTTATCCGAGCTCCCGTTCGCTCCGGTGCCGATTTCAAATAAATACTCCTTGCTCACCGATTCTACGACGTCCAACCCCGCAAATTTAGTCGGAAACAGTGCTCCGCGACCACAACCGCGGCCGATGTCCGATTCGGTTCCCGCTTCGAGCGGGAACAAGGGAAAAATTCCCCCTTTCCGTTTCGCCGACACTAAAAACTGGTCGGAGATGTTCGTGCGTATCACACGAGCTTGTCAGTTTCCCCCGGTCGCCAACTCCACGGGTAATAATTCTGCAATCATTAAATGTTGTAGCATTGACGATTACAACAAGGTTTCTGTGATCCTTAAGGAACTGAACGTTCCTTACGTAACTTACCAACTCCCTGGCAGTCGTCGGCGTGAATTCGCGATTAAAGGTATTCTTCCGTCGATCGAGGAATCCGAAATTACGGCGCATTTGCAATCTCTTGGTTTTCCGGTGATTGTCGCTCGCCGTATTTTTTCAACCCGCCCGTCGGACATTGAAAAGGTCAATAACATTAAAGAAGTCGCACGATATCCGACTACTACGTGCCATATCGCTTGCGAAAGCTCCGTCGACACGGAAGCTTTCCTCCAAATTCAATCCCTCGCGGGATTACGCGTCGCGGTGAATATATTCCGCAAACCCAATGAACCGGTGCAATGCCACCGTTGTCAACGCATAGGACACACGAAGAATCATTGCTTCTTGCAACCCAATTGCGTTGGATGCGGTGGCAAGCACCTTAGTAGTGAATGCACGAAACCCCGGGAAGAGGCTGCATTATGCTTCCTCTGCGGCAACGCCCATCCGGCGAATTATCGCGGCTGCACCGTACACAAGGAAGCCAAAAGATTGCAAGCAAAGCGTAAAAACATCGCGCCAGCTGTCCCTGTTCCTTCGGTGACCGCCCCCCCCTGCCCTCTCTCGCTCCTTCGCCCGGGCGATGACCTCCAGAGCGGAGTTTCCCCCGCTCCCTGCTACTCAGTCTTCCCCTTCGCCGCCGCCAGCCGGCCCGGCGCCAGTTCCCCCTTCCCCTCCCCTCCGCGGCCTTCGGCAACCTCCCCTCCTTTCCTCCGCTGCTTCCGATACTACGGACCTGCTGCAATGGTTCCGCGGAATAATGTCCGTAATTCAGCAGGCCCCGACTATCGAAGCGAAAGAGATTTTTATTCTCGAGCAACTCCTCCGTCTACACGTTTAATTCCCCGTGTACGCCGTTGCGTCGACCACTAAAAATCCTATCCTGGAATTGTAATAGCCTGCTCAACAAAAAACACGAACTTTTAAACTATGCCGCGTTACACCACATTGATATACTGCTTCTTCAGGAAACCTTTCTGAAGCCACACATCTCATTTTACTCTCCGGAGTACTACACACACCGTCTTGACAGACACAAACCCGGCGGAGGAGTTGCAATCCTTGTTAAACGTGTTGTTCCTCATTCCCTTCTTACCGTTCCCATTCTCTCCAGCATGGAAGCTCTAGGAATCGAAGTACATACAACGCATGGTACTCTAAACATATTTTCCATCTACCAATTATGCAGTAGACCGAATAAATTGAATAAAGACGACCTCGAGCGCCTGATTTCCCCGCGAAAATCGGGCTTATTCATCGGCGATTGGAACGCACGCAGTTTTCAATGGAACTGTTCTAACCCAAATTACAACGGGAGAATTCTGCAGTCATTTATTGAATCGAAGTCTGCGTCCATATTGGCTCCTTCCGAGCCGACGCATATTTCCCGATCCCATTCCTCCGTCAGCATCATAGACTTCGGTGTCTCTGTTAATCTCCCTTTCATCTCTCCTCCTTCCGTGGTCCACGGCTTCACTTCGGACCATCTTCCCATCCTTTTTCATCTCCCTCTTTCCTCAACACGTGCTCAACCTCCCCCGACCGCTTACCAGATGCCCTCGCAGACGTCCTGGCACCGATCTCTCCTCTCTCGTCCCCCTCCCCCGAGGACCTTGACCGCCGTGCCGAGGCCGTTTCGGAAGCCTTTGCGGAAGCGAAGCGCCGTATTACGTCACTAGTCCCTCCCAAATCTGGGAGAAAAAGCCGTGCCCTTCCTCCTCACATTCTTGAGAAGATTAAAGCTAGGAATGCCGCTCGCCCTGCATGGCAAAGGGACCGATTGCCCTGGGACAAGTCCCTTTACAATCGGCTCCATGCTGACGTCAGGCGCTCCAGTGCTGCCTTTTCCTCTCAAGAGTGGATGCGTCATGTTTCCTCTCTGTCCTTCGAGGATAACTCTCTGTGGAAAATTTCCAAGTCCCTTCGTCGCTCCCCCAAACCGACCAATCCTCCGTTGAAATCAATCCACAGATTAATTTTCGACCCTACCCAAAAGGCGGAGATCCTGGCGGTGTTCCTTGAAAATACGATGGCCGCCGATCCTTCCCCTTCCCCTGCGGATCATTAAGTCCGTAAATTCCTCGCGAAGCTCCCTTCCAATCCTACCGATCTCCCCCTGATAACGTCTGCGGACGAAATAAAGTCCATCTTAACCTCGCTGCCGCCGAAAAAGGCGCCCGGGTTTGACAACGTGTCAAATCGGGAACTTATTCTTGCGGCCCAAGTACCTATCTTCCCCCTCATCCTTTCCGACCTAATAAATAATTGTTACCTTTCCGCCCACTTCCCCTCCCCTTGAAAAACAGGGAAAGTTATCCTCCTTCCAAAGCCAGGGAAAGACGCCACGATACCGGGTAATTTCCGACCAATTACTCTGCTCTCAAACGCGTCCAAAATCTTTGAGCGGGTCCTTCTCTCCTTGCTAGAATCGCACGCGCACGACCAAGCAATTTTTCGCCCGGAGCAGTTTGGTTTTCGCTCCCGCGTTTCCGCGGAATTTAAATTCCTTCGCTTGTACGAACGTATTTCGCACGGTTTCAACCTTCGTCGATCCACGGACGCGGTGTTTCTCGATATCGCCCGTGCGTTCGACAGGGTATGGCACAACGGTCTCCTTTTCAAAATGAACCTTTCCTCCCCCTATCATCCTAATGATTCGCAGCTTTCTCGCCAATCGCCGATTTCGGGTTTGTTTGGGGAATTCCCTTTAATCCGTGAAGACCGCCGCCGCCGGCGTTCCACAGGGCTCCCTTTTAAGTCCTTTCTTATTCAATTTATTCGTCAATGATATACCGTCCACGCCCCACACGTCACTCTACATGTACGCAGACGACACGGCTATCGCTGCGTCGTCCCGTTTTCGATCGGCAAACATTCGGCGCATCAACACTCACCTACGGAAACTGCACAAGTGGACGTCAACATGGAAAATTACAATAAACGCCGACAAAAGCACACACGTCCACTTCGCTCGACGACGTAAACGCACCCCTCACATTCCTATTACGCTCCAAAAACATGTGATTCCTAGAGCTTCCACGCACCGCTTCCTCGGCGTCGTTCTCGACGAAAAACTGACTTTCCGACCTCATCTGGACCATTGCCGAACGTCGGCGATTGTCGCAAGGAACAAGCTGTCTTGCCTCACCTTGACGACGTCGCCGCTCAATCACAAGGACCGAATGCGCCTTTACAAGGCGATAATTCGGCCCAAATTCCTATACGCAAGCTCCATCTTCGCCAATCGTAAAACAACATGGCGCCACCTGGAAATCATTCAAAATAAATCAATCCGCGGATTATTGCACATTAGCCGCAGGACGCGCATGTCCGATGTGCTTGCCGCCCACGGAATCCCGTCCGTCGCGGATTTCCTTCGTACGCAAGCATCCAAATTTCATTCGCGCCTGAAAGCAACGGGCAATCCGCTGCTAACGTCAATTTGGGATTACAATGTCAACCGAAAGCATACGTATACACTGCCTAAAGATATTACTCGCCTATGAGTCTTTCCTATGTCTGCTCTTAGAATGTACGGCACTCCCTTCGCCACTTTTTCTTTTTTTCTATTGTTTTGTTTCCTTTCTGGTTATGTAATGCTTCCCTGTGTTAATTCCATCGAAGCTTCCCCGACATGTATTCTCCCCCGCCTAGTTTTTAGCTTAGTCTTATCCACGAACCGTTTCCTGTCGGCTCGTTCACCTTAGATTGTATTCTGTTAGGGTGTAACAGTCCTGTTACACTTAGTATTAAGTTTCTCGTTTCTCACAAACATACACGCATACTATTGTCAGGTTTTTGCAATGCCAAGGGTTTTATTTATGTAAAATGACCGGTAAAGGTGGGTTTCGCCCACCGGTACGGTTTATTGTGCGCCCGCAAGGGCTGACAATGATACGGGCTGGTTGGAGTTAAGGCAAATTTTGGAAGGAGTGAAGACGAAATGTTATCCCGACCCGAGGAGTTCGAACGAATTACCGCTAATTTCTACAAATGCAAATACTTCTACCAAATATTCCTATGAATGTTTAGTTACCATTTAATTTGGACTCGGTAGAAGTATACTGGGTACTCACGACACACACGGCCAGATGAGAAGGCCTCCCTCCGTTGATCTTCTCGCTCAAACTTCCGAATACAGAAGGAGATACGTGAGCGACTGCCCGACGCCCACAAGCGTTTTGAGACCTTCCGAGTGCTCTTGGCCTTATAAAAAATAATGATTCTTCCTAATATTTTTCTCTTGGCTAAGCAGAAAGGCACTTACTAAGCCAGTTAATTCTATCCAGCCCCCGTTATCACATATGCGACTACTTTGCATTTATCATTCGTAATCACTCTCATTTCCCTGGTATGATCTGCATATCTCTTTTCTCTGGAAACATTCCTTATTGATCTTCCTCTTTGTTTCGTCATAAAAGTTCTCAGCGCAAAGGCTTCCCCACCTTCTGCAATGTCTCTGTTCCATTTCTTTCTAAAGATATGGAAGCATAAAAGCCCCGCTATCACTTCCTAATATCATGGTTCCCCAGCAAGATTTCAGGCCACCTTCTTTAGTCTCATACGCCGTTTTCAATTGAGGAAAGGGAATATGGTGGCGAGGCCTTTTGCCCTCGCAACTGTTATGACACGACAAAAAAAAAGGAATGATACGGGAATGGTTCCAGAGAAATAAGATAGGGATAAAGTATCAGGAATTTAATCGGAACATAAGGCGAGAACAAAGCATAGGTTTAGAGAACTCCGAACGATGAAATGTTTTTCCTTCCAAGTATAATGAAATCAGAAGTATATTCCTCCAAAGAACAGACAGAGGTGAAGCGATTGGCAATAATATCCAAATCAACATTAACAGAGGTTAAATAATTCCAATATTAATTAAATTATGAGAGATTCCTCCGTTTGCGGGCCCACCAACACACACAATTTAATCCTCGATTGAAATGCTAAATTCTAATAAACAAGTGAATGATGAAAGAAGTCAACTGCAATTGCTGTAATTCGTATGTTATCCGGTTCGAAGGAGGGTTTCGAAAATTAATATATCACCGCGTTTCCGATGTGATAGACCCTCCTTAGAACAAATTGCTTAATCACCCACACGGGGCCAAATACACTGGATATATTTGGGAATTATATGCTCAAAATTATTACTAATAATGAAATAAAAGACGGAAGCAGTAACCATGCGGCTATACTTGCCCAGTTAAAAAATACCAATCTATTTGGGGGGTAGAGTGTGAAAACCCACCATCCTCCTCCCCAGCCCCACCCCCTTTTCTATCTTTCCTTCCCCCGGTCTAAGAGTATATATATGTTGGTCGCCTGTATGTCTGTACCTGAAGATGACGTTGTACGTCGGAACCCGAATCGTGTGTTTGTGAAATAAAACTGTGGAATTTCAAAGTGTTATTTTATCCGCTTAAGAATGAACCGATTCCATAAAATAACGCCTGAAACCATCGATTATGGGGTAGAGTCTTTTGTGGTGCATGTTCGTGTGGTAGTGGTGTTTCACATTCCTGCTTGTTGTGTCCTGGCTTGCGTGTTGTAGGATGGCTTTCGTGCTACATCCTGGGGTGCAGTTTTTACTTGTTTTGCGATATATGTGTTTGCATGAGAGTTGGATGAAGGGATTTTTGCATGAGTGTGTGCGCTGCTGTGGGTGTAATTTTCCGTGTTGTTTTTTGCATGTGAAATTTTTCGTTTTTACGGTTGGTGACCTAACACCCCCCGCCACACGCCCTTGCGGCGACTTGCGGGGTATTATGTAGATGTAGACGTAGTGATGGCGACGATGCGCAGCACCGCGGTCGGAGGACATTAAAAGTCTGTGGAAATATAAAGTTTCTATTATTTTTTACCTTCATCACCTGCGTATTATCAAAGCCAACAAGGCACCAAATCTTGAGATGGACTTCGCGATAGAATATTGCAGGAATTAGGTGAAGTTTTTCCTCTGGTAAAGGCAATGAATCGATAACGAGACGAAGGTTGTGATTGATTTTGAGAGAGAGCAAGTTGTGGGAATGGGATATAAGGCTCTGTTGGGTTTAGAAAACAAGATTATTATCACTGTGTGCTCGACCGTTGGAAAATAACTGCAGGGGTGACAAGATTTAAAGATGTGAAGAATCATATGAAACTGCAATTGCTGTATTTCGACCTTCCGTGAGCTGCCTGGAAATGTTTCAAAGCCCTACTATACCCTCCTCCGTTCCCAAATAATTCCTTGCCAGCCTCGTGCCATCTTAGAGCCAGCCTCCAATTCATTCTGGGCTTTATTCTTTCAGGCCTAATATCTCATTCTAAGAATTTCAATTCCCGATTGACAAAAGGCCACTTGAAATATCCTTGGGGCATTCCCATAATTTCCTCCCCCATTATCCTTATCTCCTTCTTCTTTCAAACCAACTGCATCTAGTTCGCATTGATTTTTCTTAGTGCTCTGGGCGTCTTTTTATTTTCATAGCTGGTTGATCACTTTTCATAAGCTTGATTGAATTTTAATATTGCTCCTGCATATTCGCATTGTTTATTAATATCTCATATTCTACGTCAAAGAGTAAATTCTGTAATTTTTATTCATTAGAAATAAGATTACTGAGTTTATCTCATATTCTACGTCAAAGAGTAAATTCTGTAATTTTTATTCATTAGAAATAAGATTACTGAGTTTATTGGAGTGTCAGTCATTGCGACTTAAATGTTATGTTATATGAGATGTTTACTTCTAAAATAAATATTCGTGCTGGTTTTATGGAAAATTCCGTAGTCTACAACCGTCTTGACACTCGTGGGCAGAATATATCAATTTTATTGATTGATCATGATATCCACCCTAAGTCGGAGATTTTTCATAATGTCAGGGTTGTGATTACGAATAAGGATAAAATCCCAACGGACACTGTAAAAGATAGGGAAACCACGAAAAAATGTCCTAAATACGAAAAAGTTACGATAATATAGACTCGGTCTTGATTCATTTGATGTAATACCATTATTTAGCGTTAACTTAATGCCTAAGGGTCAAAGACTGTTACGGACTGTACGACGGACCATCGATTTAACTTTGTTTTTCCGAGGGAAATCCATTGTAATATTATACACACCAATTATGGTATTTTTGAGAGCTACCTCAAACCACCAAGCATCATATCAACGGTCTGCTTGACGGAATTTCGAGTGAAAACTAAAATTACGACGAGAACATACCGGATATAAATGTATATGAATATATACAATACAAACCTTTTTATGTATATATATATAAATATATGTATATTTAGTCGCTTTTAACAATACTATTAATTATTTATTTACACGTTACACTATTGTTTATAATTACCACAGCAACGATGCAACAATGTGGCTTATAACTTTCGATGAAAATTCAAGAAATTGACAAATTGTGTAGACCGCGGTTTATTTTTGATAAATAGTTACCACAGCAACGGAGCAACAATGTAGCCTATTACGTTTGATGTTTAAATCTATACAATTGATTAATATTTAAATCAAGGCACACTATTTTGTTTTATCATTACAATAGCAACAGCGCCACTGGTTTGACATTGACGATCGAAAATGTGATGAAACAAAACATTTTCCGCCACATAATGGAAAATGAGGCCGCGCCCTTTAGATAAGCAATATTGAATTGTTTGTCACAATACATTTTTATATTGACATTGTACACTTTGAGTTCGTTCAATAGTTCTAAAGTTAGTTTTAAACCATGAAGTGCTGCGTTGATGGATTTTAGTTCTGGGGTGGGAAAACTTTGGTCGATATCCCATGCTGGTATCACCACTCCTCCTTGTCCCGGGGTTGCATCCCTGAAGACCACGATGTCTTCCGTTGTTGGCCTTGGTAAGATCATTTTCCGGTTGAAAATTTCGGATTCTTATAGGATGTACCACCATGTCACGTTCCGTTGAAAACTTAAGACGACCTGATCGCAAACTATGCTGGAAAGTTCAAGTGTTATAATCTTATAATATTTTGTCTCTAAAATGAGCAAAATTGAATGTTGAAACTTATCAACTTACAAGAAGTGATCTTATTTTCCATATTATTACATTGTAAAAAGATCTAATTTCATATTTTTTTAAAAGATAATAGTTAAATAATTCGAAGCTACCCCCAAAATATTTTCGTTTGTTCACGTTATAAAGTCTTATGATTAATTTCAACTTAGCCAGAAAAGAATAATGGTTGAAACTTAAATCAGTTCTAGACATAATCTTTATTTATATATATTTAATTACAAAACATCGATTTTAGTTTTAGGTTCACAGCAAAAAATTAATTTATACAACCCACATCACAGAAATCAGGGATCTGTTCACAACGAAAGATCTTCAATTTCGCCCCAGGCAAACTAATTTTTTTCTACTAATCTATTATATTTAGTGAGTTTAAACTTATATAAATACAAATATTAATCTTTTGTACATATGAATAACCTTTCATAATTTCCAAGCCTATTTCAGAATAGCGAAAAGACCATTGTCTAACTAGACACTCCAAGCCTTAAACATCGTCTCCAAAAACAAAACAACGTCGTCTTGCGCATAATTTATGGATTAATTGTTCAACATTTACCCGGGACAAACTTAATCTGATGCATTTCTTGGGGTTTTTTGCTCGCTTTTGGACTGATTTCGCGGATGAAATTGGTTAATTTGGTAGCAATGAACAATAATCAAGCCTATTGAAACATCTTCCTTGCATTTTATTGAAATGAGAAGTGCACTTTTGATGCAAATTGAGGGGGGGTTGTCAATTTTAATCGCTGGATGAAGAAGAATACGAATTTCTTAAAATGAAACAAATGCCTTGGAAACGCCTTAAACATTGACGATAGAAACAGAAGAACGTCGCCTTGCGATTAATTTATGGAATATTTGTTCAACAAGTACCCGCAAAAAAAATTAAACTGATGCATTTCTTGGGGTTTTTCCTTGCTCTTGGACTAATTTCGAGGTTTAAATTGGTTTATTTGGTTACAATGAACAACAATCAATCAATCCACTGCTTCTCGGGTATCGGCCCTAGGTTCGAAGTAATTGGCATATTGCGGTTCAATTCGCCAAAGAAACAGTGGATACATGGCCCTAGTAGCGGATGATGTGCATTTAACGTGTTGACGACGGGGGCGGCGGTATCCGAACCAACACTATTTTTCCCTTCCCAACGGTCTGCACGCCTGCAAATCCGTTGATTCCGAAAATGTGTGACCAGATGGGGATCTCCAATCGATGAAAGCAGGAGCTGTAAGGGCGGAGTGAACCCGGGCTGGAGAGGAATAAATATAATGCCAGCTAGCGACATCCAGAGGGTCGTACACCGCCCGTCGGATGGGACTTTGCCGAATCATGGCACCTCCGTGGCTTTGGCGCTGGACCGTAACCTTTCCTCGCTCCCGGCGGGGGGAAATTCCTGGTGCCTGCAACGTTGGGTCGCATTCCCTTCGTTTTACAGTCTATTTGGGGGGTAGAGTGTACAAACCCACCATCCTCCTCCCCAGTCCCCCCCCCTTTTCTACCTTTCCTTCCCCCCAATTTTCCTCCCCCCGGTCTAAGTGTATATATATGTTGGTCGCCTGTATGTCTGCACCTGAAGATGACGTTGTACGTCGAAACCCGAACCGTGTGTTTGTGAAATAAATCTGTGGAATTACAAAGTATTATTTTAACCGCTTAAGAATGAACAGATTCCATAAAATAACGCCTGAAACCATCGTTTATGGTGTAGAGTCTTTTGTGGTGCATTTTCGTGTGGTGGTGGTGTTTCACATTCTTGCTTGTTGTGTCCTGCCTTGCGTGTTGTAGGATGGCTTTCGTGCTATATCCTTGTGTGCAGTTTTTAGTTGTTTTGCGGTGTATGTGTTTGCATGAGTGTTGGATGAAGGGATTTTTGCATGAGTGTGTGCGCTGCTGTGGGTGTAATTTTCCGTGTTGTTTTTTGCATGTGAAATTTTTCGTTTTTACGGTTGGTGACCTAACACCCCCCGCCACACGCCCTTGCGGCGGCTTGAGGGGTATTACGTAGACGTAGTGATGGAGACGATGCGCAGTACCGCGGTCGGAGGGCATTAAAAGTGTGTGGAAATATAAAGTTTCTATTATTTTTTACCTTCATCACCTGCGTATTATCAAAGCCAACAAGGCACCAAATCTTGAGATGGACTTCGCGATAGAATATTGCAGGAATTAGGTGAAGTTTTTCCTCTGGTAAAGGCAATGAATCGATAACGAGACGAAGGTTGTGATTGATTTTGAGAGAGAGCAAGTTGTGGGAATGGGATATAAGGCTCTGTTGGGTTTAGAAAACAAGATTATTATCACTGTGTGCTCGACCGTTGGAAAATAACTGCAGGGGTGACAAGATTTAAAGATGTGAAGAATCATATGAAACTGCAATTGCTGTATTTCGACCTTCCGTGAGCTGCCTGGAAATGTTTCAAAGCCCTACTATACCCTCCTCCGTTCCCAAATAATTCCTTGCCAGCCTCGTGCCATTTTTTGCATGTGTGTGGGGTGTAAGTGTTCATGCATGAATGTATGCCATGTTTTTTTTATATATGATTTTGTCGTTATTGTATGCGATTTTTTTTTTTTTAATTTTTTCTTTTCTAAATTATGGGTGGTGTCCTAGCACCCCCCGCCACACGCCCTTGCGGCGGCTTGCGGGGTATTAAGTAGATGTAGATGTAGATCTTAGAGCCTCCAACACATTCTGGGCTTTATTCTTTCAGGCCTCATATCTCATTCTAAGAATTTCAATTCCCGATTGACAAAAGGCAACTTGATATCTCCTTGGGGCATTCTCATAATTTCCTTCCGCATAATCCTTATCTCCTTCTTCTTTCAAACCAACTGCATCTAGTTCGCATTGATTTTTCTTAGTGCTCTGGGCATGTCTTTTTATTTTCATAGCTGGTTGATCACTTTTCATAAGCTTGATTGAATTTTAATATTGCTCCTGCATATTCGCATTGTTTATTAATATCTCATATTCTACGTCAAAGAGTAAATTCTGTAATTTTTATTCATTAGAAATAAGATTACTGAGTTTATCTCATATTCTACGTCAAAGAGTAAATTCTGTAATTTTTATTCATTAGAAATAAGATTACTGAGTTTATTGGAGTGTCAGTCATTGCGACTTAAATGTTATGTTATATGAGATGTTTACTTCTAAAATAAATATTCGTGCTGGTTTTATGGAAAATTCCGTAGTCTACAACCGTCTTGACACTCGTGGGCAGAATATATCAATTTTATTGATTGATCATGATATCCACCCTAAGTCGGAGATTTTTCATAATGTCAGGGTTGTGATTACGAATAAGGATAAAATCCCAACGGACACTGTAAAAGATAGGGAAACCACGAAAAAATGTCCTAAATACGAAAAAGTTACGATAATATAGACTCGGTCTTGATTCATTTGATGTAATACCATTATTTAGCGTTAACTTAATGCCTAAGGGTCAAAGACTGTTACGGACTGTACGACGGACCATCGATTTAACTTTGTTTTTCCGAGGGAAATCCATTGTAATGTTATACACACCAATTATGGTATTTTTGAGAGCTACCTCAAACCACCAAGCATCATATCAACGGTCTGCTTGACGGAATTTCGAGTGAAAACTAAAATTACGACGAGAACATACCGTATATAAATGTATATGAATATATACAATACAAACCTTTTTATGTATATATATATAAATATATGTATATTTAGTCGCTTTTAACAATACTATTAATTATTTATTTACACGTTACACTATTGTTTATAATTACCACAGCAACGATGCAACAATGTGGCTTATAACTTTCGATGAAAATTCAAGAAATTGACAAATTGTGTAGACCGCGGTTTATTTTTGATAAATAGTTACCACAGCAACGGAGCAACAATGTAGCCTATTACGTTTGATGTTTAAATCTATACAATTGATTAATATTTAAATCAAGGCACACTATTTTGTTTTATCATTACAATAGCAACAGCGCCACTGGTTTGACATTGACGATCGAAAATGTGATGAAAGAAAACATTTTCCGCCACATAATGGAAAATGAGGCCGCGCCCTTTAGATAAGCAATATTGAATTGTTTGTCACAATACATTTTTATATTGACATTGTACACTTTGAGTTCGTTCAATAGTTCTAAAGTTAGTTTTAAACCATGAAGTGCTGCGTTGATGGATTTTAGTTCTGGGGTGGGAAAACTTTGGTCGATATCCCATGCTGGTATCACCACTCCTCCTTGTCCCGGGGTTGCATCCCTGAAGACCACGATGTCTTCCGTTGTTGGCCTTGGTAAGATCATTTTCCGGTTGAAAATTTCGGATTCTTATAGGATGTACCACCATGTCACGTTCCGTTGAAAACTTAAGACGACCTGATCGCAAACTATGCTGGAAAGTTCAAGTGTTATAATCTTATAATATTTTGTCTCTAAAATGAGCAAAATTGAATGTTGAAACTTATCAACTTACAAGAAGTGATCTTATTTTCCATATTATTACATTGTAAAAAGATCTAATTTCATATTTTTTTAAAAGATAATAGTTAAATAATTCGAAGCTACCCCCAAAATATTTTCGTTTGTTCACGTTATAAAGTCTTATGATTAATTTCAACTTAGCCAGAAAAGAATAATGGTTGAAACTTAAATCAGTTCTAGACATAATCTTTATTTATATATATTTAATTACAAAACATCGATTTTAGTTTTAGGTTCACAGCAAAAAATTAATTTATACAACCCACATCACAGAAATCAGGGATCTGTTCACAACGAAAGATCTTCAATTTCGCCCCAGGCAAACTAATTTTTTTCTACTAATCTATTATATTTAGTGAGTTTAAACTTATATAAATACAAATATTAATCTTTTGTACATATGAATAACCTTTCATAATTTCCAAGCCTATTTCAGAATAGCGAAAAGACCATTGTCTAACTAGACACTCCAAGCCTTAAACATCGTCTCCAAAAACAAAACAACGTCGTCTTGCGCATAATTTATGGATTAATTGTTCAACATTTACCCGGGACAAACTTAATCTGATGCATTTCTTGGGGTTTTTTGCTCGCTTTTGGACTGATTTCGCGGATGAAATTGGTTAATTTGGTAGCAATGAACAATAATCAAGCCTATTGAAACATCTTCCTTGCATTTTATTGAAATGAGAAGTGCACTTTTGATGCAAATTGAGGGGGGGTTGTCAATTTTAATCGCTGGATGAAGAAGAATACGAATTTCTTAAAATGAAACAAATGCCTTGGAAACGCCTTAAACATTGACGATAGAAACAGAAGAACGTCGCCTTGCGCTTAATTTATGGAATATTTGTTCAACAAGTACCCGCAAAAAAAATTAAACTGATGCATTTCTTGGGGTTTTTCCTTGCTCTTGGACTAATTTCGAGGTTTAAATTGGTTTATTTGGTTACAATGAACAACAATCAATCAATCCACTGCTTCTCGGGTATCGGCCCTAGGTTCGAAGTAATTGGCATATTGCGGTTCAATTCGCCAAAGAAACAGTGGATACATGGCCCTAGTAGCGGATGATGTGCATTTAACGTGTTGACGACGGGGGCGGCGGTATCCGAACCAACACTATTTTTCCCTTCCCAACGGTCTGCACGCCTGCAAATCCGTTGATTCCGAAAATGTGTGACCAGATGGGGATCTCCAATCGATGAAAGCAGGAGCTGTAAGGGCGGAGTGAACCCGGGCTGGAGAGGAATAAATATAATGCCAGCTAGCGACATCCAGAGGGTCGTACACCGCCCGTCGGATGGGACTTTGCCGAATCATGGCACCTCCGTGGCTTTGGCGCTGGACCGTAACCTTTCCTCGCTCCCTGCGGGGGGAAATTCCTGGTGCCTGCAACGTTGGGTCGCATTCCCTTCGTTTTACAGTCTATTTGGGGGGTAGAGTGTACAAACCCACCATCCTCCTCCCCAGTCCCCCCCCCTTTTCTACCTTTCCTTCCCCCCAATTTTCCTCCCCCCGGTCTAAGTGTATATATTTGTTGGTCGCCTGTATGTCTGCACCTGAAGATGACGTTGTACGTCGAAACCCGAACCGTGTGTTTGTGAAATAAATCTGTGGAATTACAAAGTATTATTTTAACCGCTTAAGAATGAACAGATTCCATAAAATAACGCCTGAAACCATCGTTTATGGGGTAGAGTCTTTTGTGGTGCATTTTCGTGTGGTGGTGGTGTTTCACATTCTTGCTTGTTGTGTCCTGCCTTGCGTGTTGTAGGATGGCTTTCGTGCTATATCCTTGTGTGCAGTTTTTAGTTGTTTTGCGGTGTATGTGTTTGCATGAGTGTTGGATGAAGGGATTTTTGCATGAGTGTGTGCGCTGCTGTGGGTGTAATTTTCCGTGTTGTTTTTTGCATGTGAAATTTTTCGTTTTTACGGTTGGTGACCTAACACCCCCCGCCACACGCCCTTGCGGCGGCTTGAGGGGTATTACGTAGACGTAGTGATGGAGACGATGCGCAGTACCGCGGTCGGAGGGCATTAAAAGTGTGTGGAAATATAAAGTTTCTATTATTTTTTACCTTCATCACCTGCGTATTATCAAAGCCAACAAGGCACCAAATCTTGAGATGGACTTCGCGATAGAATATTGCAGGAATTAGGTGAAGTTTTTCCTCTGGTAAAGGCAATGAATCGATAACGAGACGAAGGTTGTGATTGATTTTGAGAGAGAGCAAGTTGTGGGAATGGGATATAAGGCTCTGTTGGGTTTAGAAAACAAGATTATTATCACTGTGTGCTCGACCGTTGGAAAATAACTGCAGGGGTGACAAGATTTAAAGATGTGAAGAATCATATGAAACTGCAATTGCTGTATTTCGACCTTCCGTGAGCTGCCTGGAAATGTTTCAAAGCCCTACTATACCCTCCTCCGTTCCCAAATAATTCCTTGCCAGCCTCGTGCCATTTTTTGCATGTGTGTGGGGTGTAAGTGTTCATGCATGAATGTATGCCATGTTTTTTTATATATGATTTTGTCGTTATTGTATGCGATTTTTTTTTTTTTAATTTTTTCTTTTCTAAATTATGGGTGGTGTCCTAGCACCCCCCGCCACACGCCCTTGCGGCGGCTTGCGGGGTATTAAGTAGATGTAGATGTAGATCTTAGAGCCTCCAACACATTCTGGGCTTTATTCTTTCAGGCCTCATATCTCATTCTAAGAATTTCAATTCCCGATTGACAAAAGGCAACTTGATATCTCCTTGGGGCATTCTCATAATTTCCTTCCGCATAATCCTTATCTCCTTCTTCTTTCAAACCAACTGCATCTAGTTCGCATTGATTTTTCTTAGTGCTCTGGGCATGTCTTTTTATTTTCATAGCTGGTTGATCACTTTTCATAAGCTTGATTGAATTTTAATATTGCTCCTGCATATTCGCATTGTTTATTTTATATCTCATATTCTACGTCGAAGAATAAATTCTGTAATTTTTATTCATTAGAAATAAAATTACTGAGTTTATTGGAGTGTCGGTCATGTCGACTTAAATGCTATGTTATATGAGATGTAGCCCTTTAGTTCTAAAATAAATATTCGTTATGGTTTTATGGAAAATTCCGTAGTCTACAACCGTCTTGACACTCGTGGGCAGAATATATCAATTTTATTGATTGATCATGATATCCACCGTAAGTCTGAGATTTTTCATAATTTCAGGGATATGATTACGAACAACCGTTTAGTCCTATAATCGGCCAAGATTTTAAAATGTAATATTTAACTAGAGTTTATCTTCAGTTCATTAATGAGCCCCTATGGATAAAATACCAACGGACACTGTAAAAGATAGGGAAACCACGAAAAACTGTCCTAAATACGAAACAGTTACGATAATATAGACTCGGTCTTGATTCATTTGATGTAATACCATTATTTAGCGTTAACTTATGGCCTAAGGGTCAAAGAATGTTACGAACTGTACGACGGACCATCGATTTAACTTTGTTTTTCCGAGGGAAATCCATTGTAAAATTTAACCCACCATTTATGGTATTTTTGAGAGCTACCTCAAACCACCAAGCATCATATCAACGGTCTGCTTGACGGAATGTCGAGTGAAAACTATATAATATATATATATATATATATATATATATATATATATATATATATATATATATATATATATATATATATATATTATATACGTATACTTAGTCGCTTTTAATTACACTATTAATTATTTTATTACAAGTTACACCATTGTTTATAATTACCACAGCAACGATGCAACAATGTGGCTTATAACTTTCGATGAAAATTCAAGAAATTGACAAATTGTGTAGACCGCGGTTTATTTTTGATAAATAGTTACCACAGCAACGGAGCAACAATGTAGCCTATTACGTTTGATGTTTAAATCTATACAATTGATTAATATTTAAATCAAGGCACACTATTTTGTTTTATCATTACAATAGCAACAGCGCCACTGGTTTGACATTGACGATCGAAAATGTGATGAAACAAAACATTTTCCGCCACATAATGGAAAATGAGGCCGCGCCCTTTAGATAAGCAATATTGAATTGTTTGTCACAATACATTTTTATATTGACATTGTACACTTTGAGTTCGTTTAATAGTTCTTAAGTTAGTTTTAAACCATGAAGTGCTGCGTTGATGGATTTTAGTTCTGGGGTGGGAAAACTTTGGTCGATATCCCATGCTGGTATCACCACTCCTCCTTGTCCCGGGGTTGGTAAAATCATTTTCCGGTTGAAAATTTCGGATTCATGTAGGATGTACCACCATGTCACGTTCCGTTTGAAAACTTAAGACGACCTGATCGCAAAATATGCTGGAAAGTTCAAGTGTTATAATCTTATAATATTTTGTCTCTTAAATGAGCAAGATTGAATGTTGAAACTTATCAACGTACAAGAAGTGATCTTTTTTTCCATATTATTACATTGTAAAAAATCGAATTTCATATTTTTTTAAAAGATAATAGTTAAATAATTCGAAGCTACCCCCAAAATATTTTCGTTTGTTCACGTTATAAAGTCTTATGATTAATTTCAACTTAGCCAGAAAAGAATAATGGTTGAAACTTAAATCAGTTCTAGACATAACCTTTATTTATATATATTTAATTACAAAACATCGATTTTACTTTTAGGTTCACAGCAAAAATTAATTTATACAACCCACATCACAGAAATCAGGGATCTGTTCATAACGAAAGATCTTCAATTTCGTCCCTGGAAAACTAATTTTTTTCTACTAACCTATTCAATTTAGTGAGTTTAAACTTATATAAATACAAATATTAATCTTTTGTACATAAGAATAACCTTTCATAATTTCCAAGCCTATTTCAGATTAGCGAAAAATCCATTGTCTAACTAGACACTCCAAGCCTTAAACATCGTCTCCAAAAACAAAACAACGTCGTCTTGCGCATAATTTATGGATTAATTGTTCAACATTTACCCGGTAAAAAACTTCACCTGATGCATTTCTTGCGGTTTTTTGCTTTCTTTTGGACTGATTTCGAGGTTTAAATTGGTTAATTTGGTAGCAATGAACAATAATCAAGCATATTGAAACACCTTCGTTTGATTTGTGCGAACTGAAAATTCCAACTTTGAAGCCATTTGTGTGTTGGGGGGAGGGCGAATTTAAGGTTTAATCGCTGGATTAAGAAGGATACAAATTTCTAAAAAAGGGGAGAACTGCCCTTGAAACGCCTAAAACATCGTCTCTAAAAACAAAAGAACGTCGTCTTGCGCGTAATTTATGGATTAATTGTTCAACAATTACCCGCGAAAAAACTAAATCTGATGCATTTCTTGGGGTTTTTCCTTGCTTCTGGACTGTTTTCATGAGTTAACCTGGTTTATATGGTAACAATGAACAACAATCAAGCCTATTGAAACATCTTCGTTTGATTTGTGCGAATTGAAAATTCCAACTTTGAAGCCATTTGTGTGTTGGGGGGAGGGCGAATTGAAGTTGTAATCGCTGGATGAAGAAGGATACAAATTTCTAAAAAAGGGAGATTTCCCTATTAAACGCCTAAAACATCGTCTCTAAAAACAAAAGAACGTCGTCTTGCGTATAATTTATGGATTAATTGTTCAACAATTACCCGCGAAAAAACCAGGCCGTGGTTCGTCGTCGACCTCTTCCTTGCCCTCCACGAACATCTTGTGCCACCGAAAGATCATGTTTCTGGACATGACTGACTCCCCGTAAGCCTGGTTAATCATACCGACAGTGTCGGTAGACGATTTCCCAAGCTTTACCGCAAATTTGATGGAATAACGCTGCTCCAAAAACTTCGCCATCGCGTTCCGTGACGTGGGTCGAGCGTGGAGGTTCGCGTTAACAGAGCTCCTCACTACACCACAGCTCGGAGCCGACTGCCTTTTTCAGCGTCGCTTGCCAACATACCCCCCTCCAATCGCAGCCCGTCAGAGTGGTGCTGGGCGCGCCTGGAGCGGCGGGAAAAAATCAGTACACTTATTTTACGGTCGAACCCTGTATTATATATATATGTATTTAAACTACTCACAGAAATGTATCGAAATGAACAACAGTATGTAGTAATTGACTACAGGTCATGCTAATAAGACACATTGCAATACCCTTTGACATATTGCATCATCTCCTCAAGCAGCTATTCCATTGGATTCACTTTAAATAAAAACTTCAACACTTTCAATCCACTGATTCATGCAGCAGTTTTATTCCCCGTTTCCTTGGGTCCACCAAGTTAAAAAATTTCCTACTGCTACTTAATAACATCTATACTTAAGCAAAGCATTGTCAATGAATCAGTTATGGAATCACTCTTAGCTTTTATAGCCATTAAAAGTTATTTGAAATGTAAACCAACCTTGAATCATGCGTCCGGAATTCGAATAATCAGGAATTTGGTTCACTCGAAATATGTTTGTGGTTTTATGTAATAAGGTTGCAATTCTATCGCTGTGTGCTAAATGACACTCGTTGGCCCATTTGGTATTATTAAGTGATATGTAATGGGATTCTTTTTTACAATTCCCAAAGTTTGAGTCCGCTGTAACGCGATTGTTTATTTAATGATTTGCAACCTTTAGTATTAAACCTTAACAATCACTGTTTATTTAATGTCTTGGCAACGGTTCATAGCATAACTTTATTTGCAATAACTTGCCTGCATGTGTGTACATTCTTTCGTCTTTTTGGAGTGCTTTCAAGCGAATTACATGTTAATTTCTTGGTGGATTAACCGATATAATACAGTCACAGAAACGCAGTTGGCTGGTTAATAGCGAAACAGCAGGTATCTCGGTCGTAATATGATAATTGACAGTGTGGTTGCCACCAAATAGCAAGCAAGCAGTGTTGGAGTTGCCTACATTTCTTCTTGAGACGACCACGGCTTCAGTTCAACGAGTTTCTTCTAAATCTTCAACCAGTTCTCTTCTGAGAAATCTGTTTATACCTCCCCCCCTTTCTCCCGAGGCCTGGGTTTTCCATTTTCGCCCCAGCAGTACGCCAAGGGGGCCCACGGCGACCTTTCGTTCTCAAATCCCCTTGTATGACCCTCTCTCTCTCTCCCTCTCCCCTCTTTTGCTGGTAATTAGCCGTACTCGAACCTTTTCTTGACCGTGCCAAGAAATTAGGGCAATCGCCAAGTTTTCTTCTTGAAATACGAACGTGTGTATGTACAAGGCAAATGTATCATTTTCTTTGGAAATTTCGTTTTAGCCTCTTGTTTTCTTAACAATTACAAAGCGTCGGTGCATTTCTGGCAAAGGTCTTCTTTTCGGGTGAACATGAAGTGTGTAGAATGCAATAGGCATTTTTCATCTTCACAAAACGTAACGCATACCTCTTAGAATACCTCCAATGAGTCGAATATTTTTTCTCTTGTTAAATTGTCCGTTATCTTTAAATCCATAGCTCATGCAGTTTATGTACAATTTAAATTGAACTAGTAAAAAAAACCATAAACCCAGTAATCAACCCGATGGTCGGTTTAGTAGGGGGATTGTAGAGATGACACGGCACTAAGCCCTATACGGCGTGTGAAAATTAACACATCAGGGTATTAAGGGGGCCAGATCCTTTCCCTGTGCCGGTCTCCCTGGAAGACCTGGTACTCGAAAATTCACATGTCTAAGGCTCTGCCCAGAGTGCCTTGCACTGGAATCGAACCCGGGTCCCTCCTTTCAGTAGTCCAACGCTCTACCCACTGGTCTACCGAGACCTTAGAATTAAACCTTAGCAATCACTGTTTATTCAATGTCATGGCAACGATTCATAGCGTAACTTTATTTGTATTAATCCGATATAACGTATATATGTTCATTATTCCGTGTTTTCGGATGTTACAATAGCGTGCTCTCAATTGAGTAATTAGTCAATTTCTGTGTGGATAAACCGATATAGCGAAGCAACTAGTATTTTAGGCGTAATATGATAATTGTCGGTGATTGCCACCAAATAGCAAGCAAGCAGTTTTTGAGTTTTGAGTTTTCTTTTGGAGACGACATTTCTTCTTGAGACGACCACGGCGTCAGTTCAAGGAGTTTCTCGTTGACCCCTCCCCCAGTCCTCTTCTGAGAAATCTGTTCAAACCCTCGCCTTGGAATTTTCCATGTTCGCCTACGCAGTACGCAAGAGGGGGCCCACGGCGACCTTTCGTTTTAAAATCTCCTTCTATGACTGTCTCTCTCTTCGCCCTCTTCCGCTGGTTTAGCCAAGCCTCCGTACGCAAACCTTTCTTGACCATGCCAAGACATCAAGGCGTATTCAGGAAGTTTTCTTCTTAAAATCCAAACAAAGATACGATTGTGTACCAAATGTATTCCTTCGAAATTTCGTATTTGAATATTTATTTTCTCATCAATTTGGAGACGTTTGTGCATTCTTCGGAGGTCTCTTCAGTTAAAATTCGTCCAAACTGATTGCGAATGAAATCGTGATACCTATTGAAAAGGTAGATCTAGTTTAGTCGTACTAACATATTCAAATCCAAGAAGTGAAAGGCAGATGGCATAAGGACTGTTAATTGTGACCAGATACATTTAAAATGTAATTGAAGATGGAAAAAAGTTAAGATATAATGAGATTAAGACAGTGGATAATGCGTTATATTTGCGAACATCGCTTTCAGCTGCAATTTCACTCTGCTATGGATGTGGTAATTTTCAATAATAATCTATTTTTGGAATATCTTCCGGAAACACTATTGGTTTATGCCATTACGTTTTCGGTCTTTAAGCTGTGCAATAAATTATTAGTTTAAGTAATAACTTTGGAAAGGTGGTGTATATTCAATTTAAATTAGAAATATAATTTGCATCAGAACTATTTACTTGTATAAATAGTATTTGAAAGGTACCGCGTGTGTTAATTATTTGCTAATGAGTTGAATTATATCTTTTAAACAGAAGTTAAGAAGGAAATAATATTTTGGAAAACGATAACTCGTGGAAAATACTATTTGGGACCTTTCAGAAACCTCAAGTATATTTGATGTAGATCGCTTGTACTGATTGCTGTTTTTTATTATTATATGTGTATCCGTTTCGTTTTAATTCTTAGCTGAGGTGGTGTATTATTCTTAATTACTGTAGTCATAATCAGTATTTCAATCCTAAGATTGGTTTACTGCGGCCCTCAATTCTAATCTATTCAATATCCATTCCCCCAATTCTTGATACTTCTCTGTTTCACGTCCTTCTTAATTTGTCCTGTATGTTCATGTCTCTTCGTCTTCCTCGTGGATCTTCTTATTCATGAATTAGCGTTCTTATCTTGGGCTATTGTTCGCTTGATGTCCGTCGAACTTCTTACGTTCCATGTTACGAATACTGCTGGCCAGGTACGTAGATGAAGGATGTTCCACTTGCTCTAGTTTCACTCATCGTATTGTGATATGTCTCCATTCGGCTTCCATCTTCCGCACACATACAATGAGTTAAGTTTTATTCTTGTTGATGCTGATATTAAATATTCCCCCTGTACTAGATTGTCCATAGGGACTTTGAGAGTTGCTTGCAGGTGTCCTCATTCTCGCGTTTCCGCCGCCACTGCCATTGTCATGTGTGCAAACCTGAGTGTGTTGATGTCTTCTCCATTTACATTGACTCCTTTTATAACCAATTCCTACGTTTCTTGTATTGCTTCTTAAGTTGAATATTGCTGACGCGAGAATCTTATAATAATCAGCAGGTATTTGGTGTACTCTCTGGTGGCAAATAGGCTGGTATTGCCCAAGGGTACATCTATGTATGAATAGATGAGGTTTCATATTTGCTTTTGAAAGAAGTAAAAGAAACCAAACATGCATAAAATTGCTTCATAAGTTCAGTTTACCTCTTCTAGCCGATGTAAAGGTTTTTTTTCATTATTTGCAAACTTCACGTCAGGTGATTTATAACCATCATTGGACAACTACCGCAATCGTTTTTTCTGAAATTGTATAATACTCCGTCCCTTTTATGAAGGACTTCATTTCTAATTAATCTCTCCAGTGTTTACCAATTATTTGGCCCAACAGGGTTGAGCACAGTCAAAAATTGTCTTGTAAGACAGATATGATCCCCTCCACGGAAATCTTTAGTAAAAGGCGAAAGATTTATTCGCTTGAAGGGAATCCAGTATGACTATACAATGAAAACTGAACAACGCAATTTTAAATAGACTTCTGGTACACTTCGTGAGGTGACTTCTGTGGGAAATCAAAAATTCATTTCACTATATTAAACCATTATTTTGAATACTATAAAACCAATAAAATAAGTACAATGAACTTAATTTAAGGCGTTTCAATGCTTTTTACTCCATTTCACACTTAATAGTAATAGTAATAAAAAACTCTTGTGTCCGACAAATTTTGCGAAATAGCCATCTCGCGGAAGTTTAAAAACTTCCAAGAAATGACATTTCTAGAGAATATATTACTGCGTCAGTAATTCCTTTTGGAGCGACAAAACCTTAATACTTTACAGAGAATAAGAAAATTAAAGACAAAAGTTAAATATTTTAAATGATGAATTTATTGAGAAGGTCAGCTTGAGTATTTATAATGCCTACATTCATGTTCCACCTTATTCATTTAATTAAATTATTAGGGCAACCCATAGCGTTCAAGTTCTCGAAATACTTAAGCAGAGAGAGAATTTTTAGTTCCATTCCATGTCCCACGTAGTCCTGAAACCGAGTAGAAAGTTTGAATAACATTTCTAAGACGAGATCCACTCTTTTATACTCTGCATTGAGCCCTAATCAATCATTTTAATTTAGAATTAGCGCGGGTTTTATAGAAATAGACGTTGCATTACTATAAATGGAAAAAAACTTAAGTCTACGTGTATTCCAAGATCATATTTACATTCAATGACGTGTGTTCATTACGTGGGTGATTTACGGGTACATTCGTTGATAGGAGAAAGATTTCAATGCATTATATAATAATAATCGTCCTTGTGGACTATGATCTGGGTGAAACTGTGTACATGCATCCATAGAAGATCATTCCACATAATAATAACGAATATTTGCATTTGTTGTTGTAACAAATGTATCCATGCACAAATACCTTTTCCCGTGGATGGGGGATTCGGAACAAATTCCCGAAGAGGATTGGACAATCCTGGACATGACCTCTCTAATTGTTCGTGGTGGAAATAAGATACGAAAGGCACAGTTTCACTGCCTGTAACAAGAGTTTCAGAAGGCTAGAATATTATAGGTTTCTTCTTCCGTATATTATCTATTATGCGGGCATGGTAACCGTTGTTAAAGGCTATGTGATTGATCGCATTGAGCTCTTTCAGCATCTCTTCTGAGCTATTCATATGGATGAAATTGATGATGCCTTTTTGCATAATATTGGCGAATTCCGTCCAAGTTTCTTCCACGTGGACATGCCTTGAGCGGGTTTTAAACTCGGGTAGTGAAGAGTTTAATTGATTGGCCAATGTTTCAAAGTCTGCTTTATGGTGATTATAAATTTTTCTTTTTGGTTTAACAATCTTTTTTATTTCTACGTCGAAGTGGACATTAACTGTTTCACGGCGACTCAAGCCCTCATCAGTTGATACGCTAATAAAACCCCCGCCACACGCCCTTGCGGGGTATTATGTAGATGTAGATAAATATATATATATATATATATATATATATATATATATATATATGTGTGTGTGTGTGTGTGTGTATATATGTGTATATATATATATATATGTATATATATATATATATATATATATATATATATAAAAAACCATAAACACGGTAATCAACCCGAAGGTCGGTTTAGTAGGTGATGGTATAGATCACCCAGTACTAAGCCCTAAACGGCGTGTGAAAATTCACACATCAGGGTAGGGGGGCCAGTTCCTTTCCCTGTGCCGGTTATGGTTCCCCAGGAAGACCTGGTACCCGAAAAAATCACTTCAGCTTGGGTGGAGCTGTAGGTGCCCAGAGTGCCTTGCCCGGGAATCGAACCCGGGACCCTCCGGTCAGCAGTCCAACGCTCTACCCACTGGGTATATATATATACATATATATATATGTATAGATATATATATATATTATATATATATATATATATATATATATATATATATATATATATATATATCTATATATATTTTTTTTTAAAGTAATCTACCGGTTAAGGTAGGTATTTGGATGGACACAACTACCAAACAAATATTTTATTACTCCTAACAAAACACAAAATCAATTATCCTACTCTATATCAGGTCCCTCTTCATTTCCGAGTACTTTCTTCCTGCCTTCATCCCGTCCAACAACCCTATCCTGTTCCTTCCCTTTCCTCTTTTGCCCAACATTCTACCCTCTATCACAGTCGTCAACATCCCTCTGCTTCCATCCCTCTATCTTCAGTACTCAAGAAGGTTATTTAAGTCGTAGTACCGATTATCGTAATTATTTCAAGAATAAACTCGCTTGATATATTACGATCGCCACAGTTGGGATTGAATAAACGACCTTTTGAGATAAATATTAATTAATTAAATGTTATAACGGTCATACCAACGTTAACTCGTTCAAAAAGTCGGAATTAATATTCTAAAATCGTATATTAAACTTAAAAACTACGTAACGGAATTGATTGAAACAAAAGATTAGCCAATTGCGCTTTTTTCGTCATGTTTCCGCTTCTATTTTGTTCTCTGTTTATTGTCGATACAATTGTTTTGTCTGTTTTAGAAAATTGCAGATGTAAATTGAAAATTCATCGCTTAGTGTCGTAGTTCATTGGTTTTAAGCTGATTAAAGTTTTTAATATTTATTAATTAGGGATTAATAATGTGTTTATGAGTATATTAACCTTTCTTTTTCATTAAAAACAGTCAAATTAACTTCCCAATGTGTTTGTTTACATATGAAAATAAACCGGAACACGTATTTTGATTGTTGATTGACTGTTTCGATGATCGAGAGTTTGTTATTTACGATAATTTCACACCGCGTACCATTCCGATGGAACCGCACAGGAAATCGTAATTATTAACATCAAACGTAGAAACATCAAAGATTGCTTACATGTTTCAACACGTTTAGACACTCGTTGCTACGTAAACAAATGAGCAGTTACGCTAGGAAAGAAAGACGAAATGCGGCCTCATTGTTGAAATCAGATTTACGCGGTGTTCTTCCCGATAAACTCGGGTTAAATATTATTACATTGTAAAATCTTTGATGATTCATTGTTGGAGACAGACAGCATGAGCAAATATTTCTTCTGCTCCTTTGGTTTTTCGTTATTTGCCGTGGGCCATGAATTTTTTGAATATTAATGTCATCTCTTGGGCTTTTAGAAAATGATTCTTTCTAATCGCTTCCTCTAGGCTACGTGGAAAGGACCACAATTCTACCCTTATGAGATAATCGAATTCTTAGCATTCACTCACCTATGGCTCATAATCTTTTCTAAGTACGACGTTCTTAATCTCGTTTCTCTGAAACCATTCGTATATCATTCTCTCTTTTTGTTTAGTTGCTTAAGAAAAAGGCCTCACCTCTTTCTTTAGTCTCATTTACAAGATTTCTTTCTCGAGAAAGAGAAGTAAAAAAGACTGGGATATAAACTCCTGACATCATGGTTTCCAAGGAGGATACGCCATTTTTCATTAAAGATTATTTAGAGAATTAAGTTGAACACCAGGGCCGAGAATGAGATTTGAGTTATGGATGTGATTTTGCAATTTCAAGTGAGGAAGTTTCGGTCGGAAGGAAATTCTTAAAGAAGAAAACGGGCCACCAGGAAGAACTCCAGGCTTCAAATAGGATGTCAGGTGTCCTCCGCACGTCTTGAAAGGAAGGACAGTGGGTACACACGACTTCAATTCATACCTATACTTCGAGGATTGCTTGGAATCTCAAAAACTGAACTTTTAGAAACATTAAATACGTTTAAATTACCCATTGCCAGTAGTATTATCTGTCTTTGTTACCAATGTTGAAATTCTTATCACCGCTTTTAAAAGTAGGCATAATTTGCGCGGTTTTCCAAACATTAGGTACTTTGCACTCTGTGAGGGATTCGTTCAATATAAATTCAAGGTCCGGGGCAATGTTTGGAGCTAAATGTTTTATCGCCCTAGCCGGTTTATATTCTGGACCCTATTATTTGTTGGGTTTAATCTCATTAAGCAATTTTAGAATTCCTTGTTGGTCCACTGTTATTTTTTCCATGGGTGGAGTATGTATTGTTTCTTGGAGATATGCGGTGGCAACATCGTTCGTCAAAACGCTTTGGAAGGATGAATTTAGGATGTTAGCTCTACCCTCGCTGTCTATATGAATTATATTGTTACAATCCCTTAAGCAAGCCACGGTTTTTTTACTCCCATTTACTTTCCTAACATATGACCAGAAAGCTTTTGGGTCAGTGTCCAAGTGCTCGCAAAGTACTTTGTGTTTAGAGTCCAGTAAGGCGCTACGTAATTGTGTTTTGGTTTCAACTTTCGAGGATCTAATATGTATGTGTCCCATTATTGTTTATTCCCAGGGGATGGTGTGTTCGAGGAATTTGGAAACAAATGTTTCGCCTTCTAAGTATAATGAAATAGTAAGTCTATTCATCCAAAAAGCAGTGTTGCGGCAAATGGCAATAATATCCAAATTAACATCAACATGGATAATGGATAATTTTTGTATTACCCCAATATGTCCGCAGATTCACCGAAATCAGTCGTGAATCGAACTTTTTCGCCGGGAAGTTTTCATTTATTCGTAATTATGATGGGTTCGAGGCAAGGGAGTGAGATTGAGGGAACATCTGTCTCGATTCCGAAGACGATGAGGTTTGGGGACGTGATGACCGGTTCCTTGGCCCTGCGCCCCTCTCTCCGTTTCCGAACCTTATCACCACTCACTCACCGACACCCCATCCTCCTTTCTGTGTATCGTCCCGCCCCGCCCCGCTCCCATCCCTCTTCGCCCCGCCCCACCCGCTCCCGCCCCTCTTCGCTCCAGACTCGCGGGAAAACCTTACATCACCTCCCTCAACGCCTCCCATCTCGTATTCTTCCCACCCCAATCTCCACATCCCCCCATGCGACTCTCCGTCGACCAACCGCCCGCCATTTTGAACCCCCCGCCGCTGAAGCTCTCAGATTCTCTTCGATGCGCGCTCCAGCCCCCCCCCCCCAAAACCGCCGCACGCCTTCTCTCCTCCCTCCATTCCATTAACATGGATTTAATGGATAATGTATTCCATGATTCATCAAATTAAGAGAAAGATCTCTGTTTTCAGCGCCTCAAGCCTCGGGGACCCAAGGCCGATACTCGATGCAAAGGGCTTATTCTTCTAAACCAGCGAATGCATTTCCCTAGATTTGGCACCGTTATCACTGTGTACACAATGTCACATGGTTAAAGTTTCCATTTTCAAGTAAGAAATTGTGCTAAATTGGGAGATATAGTCAAATACTTCATAACTTAACTTAAAAACCCACTTAATCGCTTGAGCTGTTTTCGGGTTAGTGTTATTCGGGGGGCCCTGGATCATATTCATCGTAAATTATGATGCAATTTCACCCATACCTAGCCGACTTCAAACAGATAAGTTACTAGCAAACGCGCGGCAAATCACTCAACAATGGCGTTCAATAGATACGACGGAATTGACATACGCGTCGCTTCCGAAAAAATAAAATAATGTAATTATCTCGAACTGACGGAATTCCAGCCTTTCTCAATATTACCACCAAAGAACGTAAGATAACCTACATTAATCATAAAAGGCGCGAATATTAGACCAGTCTCTTGACTCACCTCCATCCAACACGACGACACATGACCATCTGAACGGATGAGTCAATCGAAGGAATCAGCTGGTGCCAAAACCGTTGGATGACGTCATTTTGAAATTTTGAAAATGGGCCGGTAAGTAGGCTTATTTTAAGTGATTAAATCTTCGGAAATAATTGTTATCAAGTTTTTAGGAATCTAATTTTTAAACAAATTTTCTCTGCAAAAATGAATAATTTAAAAATTAAGTATTAATATTATTACGTATTTCAACCTGCCGAAAATTCGGAGTGTCGACCGACACCTGCTGGCCAAATATGGCGTTGCCGCACCCGCCCTATTCTCCCGATCTGCCACCACTGGACTTCTTCTTCTTCCCCCTGATGAAAAGACGGCTCAAGGGACGACGTTTTGACTCGATGAAGGCCGTTCAAGAGGCTTCGGCGAGGGTCATCAACGGCATCCCCAAAGAAAATTTCCAGCGGGCGTAGGGGGAATGGGAGCAACGTTATACTAAGTGTGTAGCAGCTCAAGGAGCATACTTTGAAGATTATTAAGTCGATGTAAGTATATCGTCAATAAAAATCTTGGAAAAAAAATCAGTCCCACCACTTTTGGGTGCGCCCCTGTAGTTAGCTGGGAGTCGCCTGAGATACTAAGGGAATAAGGTAGACTTACATACAGGTAGTCTTTCAGAAAGGCACAGAGAAAACGGGTTAAACTAAGAATGACAGTACTAATGGGATTACTATTACAATGGCCCCACACACGCCACTCACTTAGAAGTAGATCAGACGACAAATACGATAGGATAAGGGGGAAATAGATTCCATTGAACACAGTTGAGACACCAACGAAGACCTATTCCTTCCCATGAACATAACCAACAATCACATAGTAACAGTAAGTAACCAAAGTCGCCTTAGAAATATTAAGAAAACATCGAATTAACAAGTCGTAACAAAATTGAGCATCGCAAAGATATCATTTATATTTGTAGGTGCGTGTGTGTTGGTTGGTAATTTGCGTGTGTGTTAGTTGGTAGTTTGCGTGTTTGCATATATATATATATATATATATATATATATATATATATATATATATATATATATATATATATATATATATATATATATATATATATATATATATATATATATACATATATATATACATACATATTTAGCCGAGGCGGGGCTTGAGGGGAATTAAGTGTCAGTCAGCCAATAGAGGGGCTGCAAGCATTGCTTAGTGAATTGGAAATTTAGTGCGACAAAATTTAGTGCGACAGGTATGGAATGAGAATAAATATTAATAAAACAAAGGTTATGCGATTTTCTAGAAGGAAAAAGGCCAAGTTTAACATTAAAATAGGAGGGCAAAAAATTGAGCAGGTAGAACAGTTTACGTATCTCGGAAGTGTTTTGGACCAACACGGTCAAAGTAGTAGGGACGTAAGGAGAAGAATTGCGCTAGGCAAAGAGGCTTCCACACTAGGAGGAGGGAGTTAAGATTAGAGGGACATTAGTAAGGATGTTATGGAAAAGACTCGTAAAAACTGTGATATGGAGCGTAGCTATGTACGGCGTGGAAATGTGGTCATTGAAGCTGGAGTATAGACGTAGACTGGAGGCTTTTGAAATGCGGGTGTGGAGAAGAATGCAGAAGGTTAAATGGACCGAAAAAAGGAAAACAAATGAGGAAGTACTTGGTATGGTGGGCGAATACAGGGGTTTGTTGGGAGATATTACTATGGAGGCAGGAAAAGTGGATGAAAGGGGTGTTGACCGGCAGTGGGATGTTGAAGACTGTAATAGAGGGGAGAATGTTGGGCAAAAGAGGAGAGGGAAGGAACAGGATAGGGATGTTGGACGGGATGAAATAAATATATGTGTGTGTGTTGGTATACTATATATATGTATTATATATATATGTGTATATATATATATATATATATATATATATATATATATATATATATATATATATATATATATAAAATACATATATATACCAACACACACACACATATATTTATTTTCC
>NW_027286186.1:0-36751 GCF_022747635.1 Hetaerina americana
GTTGCCTAGGCAAGGACGTTATTCCATTCCATTCCCGGCCACTGTTACTAGATGAATCTGATTAAATATCGCTTCACGAATCACTATTGTCCTCAAAGCCGAGCGTCCTTCGGTTAACGCCACTGCGGGAAATCGGTTGTCGAATACGGTGAAGTGACGATCTCGTGTACCTAGTGTCAAAATGCGGCCGGGGTGGATTCTTCAATGGGGCTAATGCGGTAAAGATTTTCACCAAATTTGCAGAAAGTTGAAATGCTAAAAGGACGGACAGGTAGGCACATGCGGCAACCTTTTTCGTCAGAAATGCACTTGTAGGAAGAGTCGCCTTAATGAAAACGTTATGCAATCATCTCATAAATGATTATACCGGCCGCTAATTTTAAAGATTTCTCTTTCACGTCAAACTTCGACCTCTTTTCCCTAGATTTCATTTCCCTAATCCCGCAAAGAAATAAACAACATTAACGTATGTCCTTCCATCCCTTGTGTATCAACGTAATAAAATTAGCGGGTAAGTTGGGACTGGGACCATTTAACTTTTGCCTAGAGAAACATTTTCTGTTCTGTGGCGTGACAAGACAAGTAAAGATTTCTGGAAAGGTTAATTTCGTTCAAAAGAAGGGGAATGAGTCGTGTCCCGCGGAAGGGACCCCGGTTCAAAACTATAACAAGAATCGGTCATTTGGAGGCATGGTGATCAAAGAACTGGTCTACTTGTCACGTCTGTCTCGATGCATTTGTAATCAATTGCTGATAAATCGTTGCAGTATCGCAAAAAAAAAATTGCGGAAAAGGATGAAAAATCACTCAATCGACTTTAAAATACTTGGGGGATTCGTTCAGAGGAGGTTTATCAACATTGTTTCAGCGAGATGGCGATTTTCCAAGAAGGAAACCCGATGCCCATTACATAAATTGTTATTTGTGCGAATGATGCTGATTCCATATGCTGTTAACGACGATGCATTCCGTAGAAATAGTTTCTGGGAATTGATTGATTGGATAGAATTAGCACAATGGAAAATCCACGGAAGCGCTCACTGCCCGCCATTTTGTTTATTGCGACGCCTGCTCGTCACGACTTGGTGAATGTACAAGGAACGCTGTTGCCCAGCTGCGTTCTATGCTTGCGAGGTTTCCACAGAAATTTCTTCCTCGTGCGGAATGCCACGTGGGTCATTGCGACAGCCCTTTTCTGGTTAACGTAGAAACTTGGGGCGAGGACGGGTCGCATTACCTGCCTCCTCGCGTTGAACCCCCGAGGAGTTTTACGACGTAGCGGATGGGACGGGAGGTTAAGCGGAATTAGCCTTCGCGGAAAAACGGCCGCGTGGGAAGGGCATGTGGGGACCTGTCATTTACTGCCCCTGGAAGTGAAGCAGGAGCAACGTGACCACAAGCGTACCAGTTTCGGAGGGAGACGGACGCCGTGAATCCATATTATTTTTGACGGAGGGAGACATGTAAGTCAAGGCTTACGTCTGAGAAACGAGCATAGCAGGTCAGTGGTTTGAAAAGTACTGGGTGAAAGGGAAGTAATCATGGGAATATAATATTTTTTCCTTAATATCTCGACGGTCATTTTCATCAAATGCAGACGCATAGCAGTAGAAAATATATTTGAATAGGAGGTAAGAAATTCGTCCATCTTTTATTGTCATAAGTTTCTCCTTTACATTTACTCTATTTTTTCGTGAACCGCGCGCGTGCACACCAGGTAAGTAGTTGGTGAATCGGAGGAAAGCGTGGGACTCTAATTTCCCAGGTTTTTACGTTTATTTATGTACGTCCTTTGCGGCCGAGTATTGACGATTGCCCATCGCAGTCGGGTATTTGAAAACTGAAGATTATTTCATGGCCCTTAGAAGGGCCGTTAGGATGCATCAAAGCAATCCCGTCGAGGAATTTACTTTGAGCTGGTGTACTTGGTGACGGCCTTGGTCCCCTCGGAGACGGCGTGCTTGGCCAGCTCACCGGGAAGCAAGAGCCTGACGGCGGTCTGCACCTCCCGGCTGGTGATGGTGGAGCGCTTGTTGTAGTGAGCCAGGCGAGAAGCTTCGGCGGCGATTCTCTCGAAAATATCGTTGACGAAGCTGTTCATGATGCTCATGGCCTTGCTGGAGATTCCGGTGTCGGGGTGCACCTGCTTCAGCACTTTGTAGATGTAGATTGCGTAGCTCTCCTTCCTCCTGCGCTTCTTCTTCTTGTCTCCCTTGGAGATGTTCTTCTGGGCCTTGCCCGCTTTCTTCGCAGCCTTTCCGCTCGTCTTGGGTGGCATGGTGATCACGTTCGGCGAACGGGGTCGATTTCAGTATTTTCGCCGAACATCAGTCGCCTGCTTATGTACCCCTGGTCCGTTCCGTGAGCCGAATCTCCTCGACGACCAATCACGTAAAAGCATGATGTGGCGTCGCTAGGACGGCGGCAGCCTATATAAATGCGCCCAGGAGTCTGACAGCGATTAGACAGCACTACCAGATAAAGAAGCATTCAGCCATGTCCGGACGAGGAAAGGGAGGAAAAGTGAAGGGGAAGTCCAAGTCCCGCTCCAGCAGGGCCGGTCTTCAGTTTCCGGTCGGTCGTATCCACCGTCTGCTCCGCAAGGGGAACTATGCCGAGCGTGTTGGTGCCGGTGCCCCAGTCTACTTGGCCGCCGTCATGGAGTACCTGGCCGCGGAAGTCCTCGAGTTGGCCGGTAACGCTGCCAGGGACAACAAGAAGACGAGAATCATCCCTCGTCACTTGCAGTTGGCCATCCGCAACGACGAGGAGTTGAATAAGCTCCTGTCGGGCGTTACCATCGCTCAGGGAGGTGTCCTTCCGAACATCCAGGCGGTGCTCCTGCCCAAGAAGACTGAGAAGAAGGCATAAGCATCACGCTGTGCGCATAAAAGGTCCTTTTCAGGACCAGAACATACTAGAGAGATGTACGCGATAAATGTCATGTGAAAAAAATAATAATAACAATAAACGTAATAAGCATAGCGAATGAAACGTGGAGCTATAATTGGGCTAAGGTAAACGATGGGAAATAAAGCGTATAAAAAGTGAAAGCGTTTGTGCTGAAATGCAACGAAGAATGATTGAAGGTGACACTGCTTCGTTTACAATGTATTTCATAGTCTGTCATAAAATTTCACCTGCAATCTGCCGCTTAACTACGTTATTTCTTGTTAACATGTATGGTTGCAACGGCGCGATACACATTGTCGCCAGTCCGTTGCCACGTGCTTATTCATGTACGGTTGCAACGGCGCGATATACATTGTCGCCAGTCCGTTGCCACGTGCTTATTCCGATTCGCTGACAATGTCTTTAACGTCGGTAAAGGCTCATACAATTTCAACTCTATTATCACCGCCATTTTTCCTGTGCGCTCGAACAGGTCTTACTTTACTATTTATCGCCGTCACATACGCTATAGCGAATAATTTTTCGTTCCGTTATGGCAAAGGATTAGCTCCATCTCTGAACATTGTATTGGTCCTTAGAAGGACCTTTTTTATCGACGTACGCCGGGTGTCGGATGGCGATCCCGTCGCGTCGTGTCTAACCGCCAAACCCGTAGAGAGTGCGGCCCTGTCTCTTGAGTGCGTACACGACGTCCATGGCTGTGACGGTCTTCCTCTTGGCGTGTTCGGTGTAGGTGACGGCGTCACGAATAACGTTCTCAAGGAACACCTTGAGCACACCGCGCGTCTCCTCGTAGATGAGTCCGGAGATACGCTTCACTCCACCTCGGCGGGCGAGACGGCGGATGGCCGGCTTGGTGATGCCCTGGATGTTATCGCGGAGAACTTTGCGATGACGTTTGGCTCCTCCCTTTCCCAGGCCTTTTCCTCCCTTGCCGCGTCCAGTCATCTCTGTAGTCTGCTCGTAGTAAGGGCTGCTGTCTGATGACCTGAAATGCACCTTCGCCGGTATTTATAAACGTCGCCGCCGCGGCGATGACGTACCCGACCTCTCCACCAATCAGCGTCGCCCGTACTATCTGGCGCCATTCTCGGAAGTGCTTAAAAGACGGCGTTGACCCGGCTTTTTACAGATCGCAGAAATGGCACGTACGAAGCAGACAGCCCGCAAGTCCACCGGAGGAAAGGCCCCGAGGAAGCAGCTGGCCACCAAGGCCGCTCGCAAGAGCGCGCCGGCGACGGGAGGCGTCAAGAAGCCCCACAGGTACCGCCCCGGTACCGTGGCCCTTCGTGAGATCAGGAGATACCAGAAGAGCACGGAGCTCCTCATCCGCAAGCTGCCCTTCCAGCGCCTGGTGCGTGAGATCGCCCAGGACTTCAAGACCGATCTTCGGTTCCAGAGCTCCGCCGTCATGGCTCTCCAGGAGGCCAGCGAGGCTTACCTAGTGGGTCTCTTTGAGGACACCAACCTCTGCGCCATCCACGCTAAGCGTGTGACCATCATGCCCAAGGACATCCAGCTGGCCCGCCGTATCCGCGGAGAGCGAGCTTAGAAAGCTACTTTCGGCCGAAAAACAAAGGTCCTTTTCAGGACCAGTACATACTTAAAAGTTTGAATTTAGCACGATCGCACAATAATTAACGACGATGTAAATCCATTGGAATGATGGACGACATGAAATTTCCTTTGCGCATGGCAAGTGCGTTTGCACGGCTACGCATGAAATGAGATGAAATAAAAGTTCGTGCGATGCTTACCTGACGCGCTTAACGAAAAGAAAACAATACTCCGTGACGTGTTGTTCATTTTACACGTTCTATGAATGTTATTCTTAATTTTTTTTTTCGTCCGTCCATGTCGCATCATCAATTTTAAATAGGACCGTTGTTTTTGCATGGCATTAATCATGATAAATGTTAACTTTGGGCGTGCTCAGTGGCGTGGGCATTGAGTGGCAAGCATCTTTGGAAGACATGATGGTCCTAAAAAGGACCGAGATTGGACGCTGTCTGCTGTCCTAGGTGCGCCGGTGGCGAAGCAGTGATGGTTCACTTCTTTTTCTGGGCGGCGGAAGGTTTCTTGGCGGCGGGCTTGGCCTTGGTGGGCGTCTTCTTGGGCTTGGGGGTCTTGGGTTTGGTGGCCGCCTTTTTCGCCTTCGACGGGGACTTTGCCGCCTTGGCGGCGGGTTTCCCAGCCGCCGGCTTCTTCTTTGGCTTGTCCGCCGCCTTCTTCGCCTTCTTGGCTGGTGGCGCGGACTTGCTTCGCTCCTTGGGCGCGGACCTCTTGGTGCCACTGGACGCCTTCTCGGAGGACTTCTTGGCTCCGACCGCTTTCGGTTTCTTTACTCCCGTCTTCTTGACGACCTTTTTCGCCTTGGTCGTCCCGCTGGCTGCCGCGGGTGCGGCCTTCTTGCTGTGGCTCAGCTTGAAGGAACCTGAGGCGCCCTTTCCCTTGGTCTGGACGAGAGTTCCGGCGGTGACGGCCGCCTTGAGGTACTTCTTGATGAAAGGCGAGAGCCTCTCGGCGTCCACTTTGTAGCTGGCTGCGATGTACTTCTTGATGGCTTGAAGGGAAGAGCCACCGCGCTCCTTGAGGCCCTTGACTGCGTTGTTAACCATCTCGGAAGTGGGCGGGTGCGACGGCTTTGCGCGAGCCTTCTTGGCTGCTCCGCCCTTGCTGGCCTTCTTGGAAGCCGCGGAGGTTCCTGAAGAAGGCAGGGGTTTTACTGCGACGGTGCCCGAAGGCTGGGCTGCCGGTGGTGCGGCTGCCGCTGCTCCAGATGCTGCGTCTGCCATGTTATCGGCTGCTGCGTGATGATAGAAAGAGAAAATTACCAAGACATGGATTTCATACGAAAGTCCACCTTGCTATCGTACCATTTCGGAGCAAAATACGATCTCTTCCTCTCGCCTCCGGTGCGCTTCTCGGATTGTTTGTACTCCACTCCTCCTCCGACTTTCGCGTTTCGGAGAGTGTCGGGGGCGCGTAACGAGGGCGCCTTGCGCCGCGGCGCCCGTCAGGGTTCCACCCTGTCGGCCGTGGCGGCGCCAGGCGTTTGGCGAGCCCAGTTCGTGTGCAGCGGGTCGTCAAAATACGGGTTGTCGTCCTGTCGAAGGCGTACCCGGGAATAAACGTTGCACACGTTTCTACCGGGGTCGATTCCTCGAGATCCGAGGTAACGTACGTTCGAGGCCATCCTTCACCTGGTATTGGACGCGCTCGCGACCCGGTGGGCCGCGCGCCGGCCGCGGAAAGCGGCCCCGAGAAGACGGTCCCTTCGGACGCCTTCCCCCTGACTCGGCGCCTGTCAAACCTTCCTCCTGTTCCTCCCCGGTGCCTGTCCCGTAAGCGGACGTTTATGCATTTTTCGACGACTCGGGGGCGTCGCGACGCACCCACCTCCCGCGCCCGTGGGAAAGGATTATCGAGTCGCAAATGGAGACGGAGTCACCCGTTAAGCGCACGCCTTACGACGCGTCCGCGTGGGCTTCGAAATGGTTGCATGGGGTGGCCGAAGGGGAAAAAGAAATGAACTGTACGCACGCGAATGGGACGTCAAAGTTCACGTACAACAAAGTCGAGGATGGCGCCGAATTATGCTTTAGCCCCGTGAGCGGGCGGGAAAAACAATGTAGTAGCCGAGGGCGCGCAGTGGCGACCCGGCCGTGACGAGTTTGCTCCGTCTCCAACGGCTTCGGACGTCGGTACCTCGTTGCGGGATGATGAATTTGTAGCAACCGGCATGTCATCGGAAACGAAATGATACTTCATCACGGGAAAACTCTTATTGTCGTTGAAACGGCGCCACATCCACGTTTCCGCGGATGTCTACCCTAGTTTCCTTGCACGTCTTTCGAAGAGGAGAGTCGTCTGCCGTCGACTTGTTATCGCGTACATTTCTTTTATTAACCTTCCTTATCTGTGCGATGCGTTGGATGTGCTTTTCTCCACGGTGCCGTCAAGTTACGGAATACACCCCTACGACCTTAAAAAAAAAAATCCCTCCCACACACACGCTGTATGTCACGTTAAATGACCCTGTGTGATGGGATACCTCGGGGACGTAGTCAACGTGAAAGCGACTCCTTGAAAACCAGGCTCTCGTAAGCGTACGTAATTCGTGTCGGCAATTTCGCTCGGTACACATCCCCCGCCGTACGTCTTATTCACGGAAACGGCGAAAATAGGGCGCATCGCGGGATTGTATGCGCGATCATTACGATGGGAATCGCCATAAGCAAATAGGACAGATGCGTTTAACTCAATAATATCCACATCCCTTTCGTCGTAGTTGCGGAGCTATGACGGCTTGTATTCGTGTCACAATATTTTTCAGTTGCTTCCAACCTAATTTCACATCGTTTCCACTTGTTTCCAATCGACATAATGTGTGTCAAGCATATGGATCTTGTTTTTTACCTCCATGCCGTTGGAATAATATCTTTCATTAGAGCAATGGTCGACTTTTCCTTATAACTTTCGAGGGTCGGGATAGTGATTGACGGATAAGGTAGAGTGAATAGCCCTTACCTGGAAAACATTCCTGTGAATAAATAAAAAAAACGTGGGAAAAAGCCGTCGGGGCGTGATGCGGCGTTCAATAGTGATGACAGATTATACTATCTGGCGTAGGAAAGACTTGAACACGATTTTTCCTGGGATCGTAATCAGGGATCCAGGCTGGTTTCCAGTGCTTGCGGGGTTGGGGGGACTAGGGGCGGCATTAACAGCCGGAACCGTTCATTCCTCTACGACCTCTCTTTCGTGGAACTCTATCACCGTCGACAGTTCACGGAACATCATTTCTCGGTTCTGTCTCGAAGAAGCCCCTGTGTTAATTCAATTACTCAGTATCTACTTCGTTCTGCATTACTTAATCAATACATGTGGACCCATCAAATATTTCATCCCCGTTCATTGTTGATTCCTTGAGGTTCTTAGCGATGCGGAAGCAACTTTATCGTCACGAGTAATAAAAGAACGATGATTAACAATTTTAAGCTGTCTGGTACCTAGCACATCACCATAAAAGATACGAAATAAGCATTCCAGTGAACAGGAAAACAAATAGTCGTCTTTTCCCCGGCCAATCTGGGATCATTGCAATGTGAAGCGAAAGTCAATCAGGAGTTAAGAGGATTCAATCCACTCACGATGAAGTAGACGACTGAAGGTTGCGTAGGTCTATGTGCACGTTCGTGTGTGTTAGTTTCTAGTGTTCATATGTAAATGACAGTTGTGTCAATGGGGGAACGTTATTCGAAAGTAACACTAGTTGACTCGAATTTAATCATTCTTATTACCAGTAGTTGCATTGCAAAATTTGACATTATCACGGCAGGAGGTAGGTGATGACTGTCATAAATGTTCGCTAATGGAGGACGTTTGTCATCCATTCCGAGATTTTGAAAAAAAAACTGTCTCCGTTTACATATCGCTGCGTACCCGAGATATTTTACTAATTTGGTACTCTGTGTGGATGAATTTATTAACAGATGTCATAAGGGTGATTTCAACTACACAAATTTGACAAAGTTCAATGTTAAGTATTAACGCCTCGCTGTGACTGGTATGACATTACATGATATCCCGGTGATTAAGCATCACCACAACTGCTAAGGTAATTAATCGTCATGGTGTATATCATGAGTCTTAAAATCACACGATCGTTATGAAATTTACACCGCTTCACGGCTCGTCGGCATTTTCTCCCGTCCGTAGTTAAGTTGTATGTTACTAAGTTGCCTAGGCAAGGACGTTATTCCATTCCATTCCCGGCCACTGTTACTAGATGAATCTGATTAAATATCGCTTCACGAATCACTATTGTCCTCAAAGCCGAGCGTCCTTCGGTTAACGCCACTGCGGGAAATCGGTTGTCGAATACGGTGAAGTGACGATCTCGTGTACCTAGTGTCAAAATGCGGCCGGGGTGGATTCTTCAATGGGGCTAATGCGGTAAAGATTTTCACCAAATTTGCAGAAAGTTGAAATGCTAAAAGGACGGACAGGTAGGCACATGCGGCAACCTTTTTCGTCAGAAATGCACTTGTAGGAAGAGTCGCCTTAATGAAAACGTTATGCAATCATCTCATAAATGATTATACCGGCCGCTAATTTTAAAGATTTCTCTTTCACGTCAAACTTCGACCTCTTTTCCCTAGATTTCATTTCCCTAATCCCGCAAAGAAATAAACAACATTAACGTATGTCCTTCCATCCCTTGTGTATCAACGTAATAAAATTAGCGGGTAAGTTGGGACTGGGACCATTTAACTTTTGCCTAGAGAAACATTTTCTGTTCTGTGGCGTGACAAGACAAGTAAAGATTTCTGGAAAGGTTAATTTCGTTCAAAAGAAGGGGAATGAGTCGTGTCCCGCGGAAGGGACCCCGGTTCAAAACTATAACAAGAATCGGTCATTTGGAGGCATGGTGATCAAAGAACTGGTCTACTTGTCACGTCTGTCTCGATGCATTTGTAATCAATTGCTGATAAATCGTTGCAGTATCGCAAAAAAAAAATTGCGGAAAAGGATGAAAAATCACTCAATCGACTTTAAAATACTTGGGGGATTCGTTCAGAGGAGGTTTATCAACATTGTTTCAGCGAGATGGCGATTTTCCAAGAAGGAAACCCGATGCCCATTACATAAATTGTTATTTGTGCGAATGATGCTGATTCCATATGCTGTTAACGACGATGCATTCCGTAGAAATAGTTTCTGGGAATTGATTGATTGGATAGAATTAGCACAATGGAAAATCCACGGAAGCGCTCACTGCCCGCCATTTTGTTTATTGCGACGCCTGCTCGTCACGACTTGGTGAATGTACAAGGAACGCTGTTGCCCAGCTGCGTTCTATGCTTGCGAGGTTTCCACAGAAATTTCTTCCTCGTGCGGAATGCCACGTGGGTCATTGCGACAGCCCTTTTCTGGTTAACGTAGAAACTTGGGGCGAGGACGGGTCGCATTACCTGCCTCCTCGCGTTGAACCCCCGAGGAGTTTTACGACGTAGCGGATGGGACGGGAGGTTAAGCGGAATTAGCCTTCGCGGAAAAACGGCCGCGTGGGAAGGGCATGTGGGGACCTGTCATTTACTGCCCCTGGAAGTGAAGCAGGAGCAACGTGACCACAAGCGTACCAGTTTCGGAGGGAGACGGACGCCGTGAATCCATATTATTTTTGACGGAGGGAGACATGTAAGTCAAGGCTTACGTCTGAGAAACGAGCATAGCAGGTCAGTGGTTTGAAAAGTACTGGGTGAAAGGGAAGTAATCATGGGAATATAATATTTTTTCCTTAATATCTCGACGGTCATTTTCATCAAATGCAGACGCATAGCAGTAGAAAATATATTTGAATAGGAGGTAAGAAATTCGTCCATCTTTTATTGTCATAAGTTTCTCCTTTACATTTACTCTATTTTTTCGTGAACCGCGCGCGTGCACACCAGGTAAGTAGTTGGTGAATCGGAGGAAAGCGTGGGACTCTAATTTCCCAGGTTTTTACGTTTATTTATGTACGTCCTTTGCGGCCGAGTATTGACGATTGCCCATCGCAGTCGGGTATTTGAAAACTGAAGATTATTTCATGGCCCTTAGAAGGGCCGTTAGGATGCATCAAAGCAATCCCGTCGAGGAATTTACTTTGAGCTGGTGTACTTGGTGACGGCCTTGGTCCCCTCGGAGACGGCGTGCTTGGCCAGCTCACCGGGAAGCAAGAGCCTGACGGCGGTCTGCACCTCCCGGCTGGTGATGGTGGAGCGCTTGTTGTAGTGAGCCAGGCGAGAAGCTTCGGCGGCGATTCTCTCGAAAATATCGTTGACGAAGCTGTTCATGATGCTCATGGCCTTGCTGGAGATTCCGGTGTCGGGGTGCACCTGCTTCAGCACTTTGTAGATGTAGATTGCGTAGCTCTCCTTCCTCCTGCGCTTCTTCTTCTTGTCTCCCTTGGAGATGTTCTTCTGGGCCTTGCCCGCTTTCTTCGCAGCCTTTCCGCTCGTCTTGGGTGGCATGGTGATCACGTTCGGCGAACGGGGTCGATTTCAGTATTTTCGCCGAACATCAGTCGCCTGCTTATGTACCCCTGGTCCGTTCCGTGAGCCGAATCTCCTCGACGACCAATCACGTAAAAGCATGATGTGGCGTCGCTAGGACGGCGGCAGCCTATATAAATGCGCCCAGGAGTCTGACAGCGATTAGACAGCACTACCAGATAAAGAAGCATTCAGCCATGTCCGGACGAGGAAAGGGAGGAAAAGTGAAGGGGAAGTCCAAGTCCCGCTCCAGCAGGGCCGGTCTTCAGTTTCCGGTCGGTCGTATCCACCGTCTGCTCCGCAAGGGGAACTATGCCGAGCGTGTTGGTGCCGGTGCCCCAGTCTACTTGGCCGCCGTCATGGAGTACCTGGCCGCGGAAGTCCTCGAGTTGGCCGGTAACGCTGCCAGGGACAACAAGAAGACGAGAATCATCCCTCGTCACTTGCAGTTGGCCATCCGCAACGACGAGGAGTTGAATAAGCTCCTGTCGGGCGTTACCATCGCTCAGGGAGGTGTCCTTCCGAACATCCAGGCGGTGCTCCTGCCCAAGAAGACTGAGAAGAAGGCATAAGCATCACGCTGTGCGCATAAAAGGTCCTTTTCAGGACCAGAACATACTAGAGAGATGTACGCGATAAATGTCATGTGAAAAAAATAATAATAACAATAAACGTAATAAGCATAGCGAATGAAACGTGGAGCTATAATTGGGCTAAGGTAAACGATGGGAAATAAAGCGTATAAAAAGTGAAAGCGTTTGTGCTGAAATGCAACGAAGAATGATTGAAGGTGACACTGCTTCGTTTACAATGTATTTCATAGTCTGTCATAAAATTTCACCTGCAATCTGCCGCTTAACTACGTTATTTCTTGTTAACATGTATGGTTGCAACGGCGCGATACACATTGTCGCCAGTCCGTTGCCACGTGCTTATTCATGTACGGTTGCAACGGCGCGATATACATTGTCGCCAGTCCGTTGCCACGTGCTTATTCCGATTCGCTGACAATGTCTTTAACGTCGGTAAAGGCTCATACAATTTCAACTCTATTATCACCGCCATTTTTCCTGTGCGCTCGAACAGGTCTTACTTTACTATTTATCGCCGTCACATACGCTATAGCGAATAATTTTTCGTTCCGTTATGGCAAAGGATTAGCTCCATCTCTGAACATTGTATTGGTCCTTAGAAGGACCTTTTTTATCGACGTACGCCGGGTGTCGGATGGCGATCCCGTCGCGTCGTGTCTAACCGCCAAACCCGTAGAGAGTGCGGCCCTGTCTCTTGAGTGCGTACACGACGTCCATGGCTGTGACGGTCTTCCTCTTGGCGTGTTCGGTGTAGGTGACGGCGTCACGAATAACGTTCTCAAGGAACACCTTGAGCACACCGCGCGTCTCCTCGTAGATGAGTCCGGAGATACGCTTCACTCCACCTCGGCGGGCGAGACGGCGGATGGCCGGCTTGGTGATGCCCTGGATGTTATCGCGGAGAACTTTGCGATGACGTTTGGCTCCTCCCTTTCCCAGGCCTTTTCCTCCCTTGCCGCGTCCAGTCATCTCTGTAGTCTGCTCGTAGTAAGGGCTGCTGTCTGATGACCTGAAATCAGATCAGATCAGAAACCCTAATTGTCTGGGCATTTGCCCTTCCTTTTTTTACGCTGCTTCGGTGTGACAACGTCCACCCCTTCAGCGATAGTGAGTGTGCAATTTGCACCGGGAAACAATGACGAACGAAAGTGTAGGTGGCGAACGTGTACCTTTCCAGTGTTAGTGAAGGATAAATTGAAAAAAGACCACTAGTGGGTTGGCAATTGGCCATAACCTAATGAGAAGGAGTATACCGAGTTGAATTAAATAACCTTATACTATGAACGGGAACATTTTTCCCTTGTCATCGTCAACATGACGGAAACTACAACTAAGTCTTAAAGTTAAACTTATTATTATTAGTTCTGGTCTATAATCTCATTTTTTTTCTGTTTTTTGTATGTTTTTTTTTTTGTTGTAATTTTTTTTTTTTTTTTAAATTATTATACGTGTATATATTTTTTTATCATTTTTTTTTTCTTTTCATTTTTCATTAATTTTTTTTTTTTTTTTTTTTTTTTTTCTTCTAAATTTCACATGAACAATACAATAACTTGACAAGACACTCACATATTATTTACGAAGCAGGAATCCTTCTTCGATTACATTAGTATACATTGCTAATATTTTAAGAGAATAAAAGTAATAGGAAAGAATTCGGTTTTGCTACCGAAATATAATTTCCTTTGGTAGTCTGTAGCTCGGACGGCGTTTTCTATGTAGGGAGTAATCCCATATGTTTTTTGTAAGTGTGTTATGTGGAAGGGACCTCTCGAGTCGTTTAGCTTGCGCTCGAATGAAGTCGTGTACTTTGGGTATTTTGTGTGCGTTTCTGATCTCTTGTATTGGGACTAGGTAACTTTGGTTTGTGAGGTAGCGAAGTGTTTTGTTCTGGAATGTTTCTAAGCGATTTCTGTCTGTTTTTGTCGCGTTCCCGAAAATTTCGCAACCGTACAGCATCCTGGGACGAACATACGAAATGTAAAGTCTAATTTTTTCCCGGTGCGTTAGGCGCGATTTGGTGCACAAGAGTGGGGATAGGAGTGATCTTGTGCCCCTTGCTATTTGTAAGGCATGCTGTACGTGCGTGGCCCATGACAGTCTGTAATCAAAATGTATCCCTAAGAATTTGTGTGAGGATTTCGTCGGAATACGTACGGATTGAAAGGTTAGAGGTTTTTTGGGGAAATAGCTTCGTTTCCTCCGAAAGTCGACAACAACACTTTTCTCAGCATTAATTGTGACTTTCGAGTCGACGGTCCACTTTTCAAGTAAAGACAGGTGGTTTTGTATCTTTCGGAAGGCACAAGTGCCGCTCCAAGATCTTGCCGCGATAGCAGTATCGTCGGCGAACATGAAAGTGAGGGTTTGTGGAGAAGAAGGAAGATCATTGACGTAGCAGTTGAATAGAATAGGAGATAATATGGCGCCTTGTGGCACTCCACAATTTATCTGTTTCCTGGCTGACAGAGCTCCGTTTTCGGCGACATGTATAGCTCGTGAAGCGAGAAAACTTTGAAACATCTTGATGAGATGTAGTGGTACCCCAATGTTCATTAACTTCAGTATCAGTCCATCATGCCAGACTTGGTCGAATGCCTTGGCCACATCCAAGAACAACACCGCAATGTGCTGGTTGTTCTGTATGCCGTGGCTGATATACTCTGCTAGCCTGAGCATTTGTAGGGAGGTGGATTGTCCTTCCCGGAACCCCATTTGCTCCGGTCGTATTACGTCTTTGGTCCGTAGGAAGAGGTCTAGACGGGCTTTCAAGATTGATTCAAACAGTTTGGATATACAGGAAAGTAAAGATATAGGTCTGCGGTTAAGAGGAATTGTCGGGTCTTTGCCTGGTTTGGTAAGCAGGCAAAGTTTTGCTATTTTCCAGGAGTCCGGAAAGTAGCATGAGGAAAGACAGTTATTAAATAAGCCCAGCAAATGACGAACGGCCAGCAGAGGCGCGTTCTTTAAATGCCTGTTTGAAATGTCGTCAATACCCGGGGCTTTTTTCGGGTTCAAGTATTTAATGGTCATTCTTAGCTCCGTCTCTGTAACTGGTTGGAAGGGCGGAGCCGGAAGAAAGCTTAAGCTACTTACAGCAGCTTCGGCTTCCCCGTCCTCCACAGTTCTTGGCCAGTCGGTTTTGAGAGTCATAGTTTCTTGGAACTCGTTGGCGAGGATTTCTGCCTTGTCGTTTGCGTCAAAATACAAGTTGTTATTATGCCTGATGGGCTGGTCTGGGCGGCCTTTTTTGGTCAGTTGCTTAGCAACCTTCCAAAGGGAACCGTCGTCAAAGGATAGGTTGTCGAGTTTATTTCTCCACTGATCATTAAACCGATTTTTGATCTCGCGTTTGACGCAGGACGCGAAAAAGTTATAGCGCCGTTTATAGACGCCATCCCTGGTTCGCGCCCATTGTCTGCGAGCCTTGTTGCGCTGCCTTATGAGCAATAGGATGTCGTCAGGTAGGGCGTTTGAAGGGGGAGGTGGTTGAGGATACGGGAGCGATGCAAGTGCATGCGCGTCCCGCATTGCCTCTGTGATCGCAAGGACATGAGTGTCAATGTCCTGCCGGACTGAGGAAAGTGGAATGGGGATTGCTGATAAGGCGTCTTCTGTAAGGGTGGCGAACTGTTTCCAGTTCGTTCTAACAAGGGTGGATGGAGGGTGCTCAAAAGGGACAGTCGCAATGTCGGCTTTAATCGGGTAATGATCACTGGAGAGATCGGGTAGTACCGTGGGAGTCGTCATAACTGGTAGGTTTTTAGTAAGGCAGAAATCGAGGATGTCCTCCCCTCCACTATAGTCAATGTGCGTCGCCGTTAGTGGCACTTCGACGTCTAGCATGATGGAGTTTACAATGTTGTGCAAACGCCGGCCATTACTATTCGCGGACCGGCACCCCCATTCTAAGTGTTTTGAATTCCAGTCACCGATGGCTACGACGCGTCTGTCAGTCGGGAATAAGGGACGAAATTCGTCAGAAACAATGGGCTTACCGGGAGGTTGGTAAGCTGAAAAGATGTCGATGTCACCTATGGGCGTTGGGAGTCGTATTCCGACGAATTCTAATGTACTAAGGGCGTGTGCTTTCAGTGCATTGTGTTTTATTGAGGATTTTACTGCGATAAGCACGCCTCCACCTCGAGAGTTCGGGCGGTCTCGCCGATATGTGGTATAGTTTGGTATTGTGAATGTGTGACTTGGTTTCAGATGTGTCTCCTGAAGGGCGACTACATCGAAATTGCCAGAGCTTATAAAATTTTTGAATTCCCGTTGGCGGCCGAGTATGCCGTTGCAATTCCAACTGTGAAGGCAAATGTTACGGAGCTTACTAGTCATTAAGCTCGTGCAACTCGCATAATTGTTGGAGCATAAAGATTTTCTTCTCCGTTTTTGTCTTTAAGAGACTTAGTTGGTGGTGCATGGACATAAAGTATCCAAACAGTGACTGTTCGTTGTGTGCGGAATTTGAAGCCGGAAGGTTTGGTAGGTGATTTGAAGAATAAGAAGAGGAAAGTGGAATAGCGCCGCGGGGCATTAGGGGGTTGATCACATGGGGAGGAGGGATTCTGGGTGGAGGTAAGGAAGGAAATGGGTTGGTGGCGGCTAAAGATGTTTGGTCCTGCAAAGGACCTTGGGCACGGGCTGCCCAAGCATTCCCTGCAGGAGCCGGGGCAGGTATGTATGTTTTCCCTTGGGCTGATCCTCGGGAGATTGTGTCGCGCTTTTCACGCGCCAATCGTCGTTGGTTTTCCCATTTAAAAACGGGGCAACCGCGATAATTGGCAGGGTGGTCCATTTCGCAATTTACGCACCTCGCGGGCGTAGAGCGATCTCTTTTTTCACATTCGGTGGTTAGGTGTGGTCCGGCACACTTAACACATCGGGGCCGAATGTTACAGTAATTTTTGGTGTGCCCGAAGCCCTGGCATTTGTGACACTGAATCACGCCCTTAGGTTTGGTGAATTTTGTGATATTCACCCGCATGGCCATTAAGTATTCTACTTTCAGAAGGTCGCCTGGTTGTGAGTCGTTAGTCAATATTACGTGGTACACTGGGATCAGCCTTTTGGTCCCAGTGGTTTTACCATTCTCCCTGTCCTTGTTGGTCGGTTTTGTTGTTGTCAGTTGGACAACACTTTTTGTTATATAGCCTAGGTGCTTTAGTTCCTCCTCCAATTCTGAGGCTTTCACGTCTCCCACCAGGTTTCTGATACAGAATTCCTTTAGCCTGTCAGCTGGGAGCTGATAGGAGGAGAATTCCATTTCTTTAGCTTTTAGAATTTCTCTAGTCTTGCGGTAATCGTCTGCGTTGGCGCAGGATATAGCCACAGTATTAAGACCCCTGAGGATGCATTTGGGAGGACTGATAAGGTTTGTTGTTAATTCCTTCGCCAGATTGACCCATCCTTTAACATTGTGGACTGTGATAGCCGGGATTTTAGGGGATTTTGGGGCTGACGGCTGTGTCTCCATCACCTCAGCCGTAGTTTCAATTGGCGTGAATCTATTCGATTGGGGGATTTCCGGGGAAGAAATTACCCGGCGTCTTTTAATTGGAGTTCCCTTCTTTCTGGAGACGACAGTGAAGCCATCGTCTCCCTGGCCATGCGGTGTTTGCGTAGGAAGGCCTGAGTTGTGTTTAACGGCAAGAGGGTGGTTTAAAATAGTGGTCGCTGAGGAGGTGGACGTTGTAGCTGCCGTGGCTTCTTTAGAATCACCAACGGCCAAAGAGTCGACTAATGAGTTTGATGTTTTGGACACTGACGATGTGTTTATCAAGATTTGACGCTTTCGCAGGGCGGCTATAGCTGCGGCTGCAGCAGGAGAAGGTGAAGCGAGATTTATCTGATTTGAATTGTTTATGTTAGCTTCTGTAGAGGTCACTGAAGCAGCAGTTTCAGGTTTTTGGAGGTGCTCTGCCATGTTAATTTCTGAATTGTCGCTATTAGCGTCCGCGGATTCCAATCTCAATGGTTTAGGACCGAATGAATAAACAGGCTTGAACATTCCCTGAAGCGGAAGGGCTGATGGTGCTTTATTTTCCCCGTGATTTGGTGGTTTTGTCACCGCCGGGAGAGACGAATCAGCCATTTCGGGCTTACTTTGCCGGGCGCTATGATGCCCCGAAATGGTACGATAGCCCGGATAGGGCTAAATGCGTTTTTCCGCGCTCATAAGCCGGAACACTGATTTTACACTTTTAATAACTTAGTTTAGGGGAACCCTAGCGTGGGGACCCACCCGGTTCCCTAGTAAGTGCAATGCGCCGGAAGGCGCTTTACTAGGTTGCCGAAATGAGACGACCGCTTTAAAAACGGTGAGGCGCAGAGCGCCACCCGGAAGTGATTAAGTGGTGCTTAGTTAGCCACTCCTCCCGAGTGCCTTGCAGCCTGGGCTATACTACCCGAGGTCCTATGGCTGCAGTTGTGTTCTTTGATGACTTCTATCTTGAGGTATCGAATTGTGCTATAAGAAAACCCCAGCGTACGTGATGATCCTGATCTGATGATGATCTGATGATGATCTGATCTGATGACCTGAAATGCACCTTCGCCGGTATTTATAAACGTCGCCGCCGCGGCGATGACGTACCCGACCTCTCCACCAATCAGCGTCGCCCGTACTATCTGGCGCCATTCTCGGAAGTGCTTAAAAGACGGCGTTGACCCGGCTTTTTACAGATCGCAGAAATGGCACGTACGAAGCAGACAGCCCGCAAGTCCACCGGAGGAAAGGCCCCGAGGAAGCAGCTGGCCACCAAGGCCGCTCGCAAGAGCGCGCCGGCGACGGGAGGCGTCAAGAAGCCCCACAGGTACCGCCCCGGTACCGTGGCCCTTCGTGAGATCAGGAGATACCAGAAGAGCACGGAGCTCCTCATCCGCAAGCTGCCCTTCCAGCGCCTGGTGCGTGAGATCGCCCAGGACTTCAAGACCGATCTTCGGTTCCAGAGCTCCGCCGTCATGGCTCTCCAGGAGGCCAGCGAGGCTTACCTAGTGGGTCTCTTTGAGGACACCAACCTCTGCGCCATCCACGCTAAGCGTGTGACCATCATGCCCAAGGACATCCAGCTGGCCCGCCGTATCCGCGGAGAGCGAGCTTAGAAAGCTACTTTCGGCCGAAAAACAAAGGTCCTTTTCAGGACCAGTACATACTTAAAAGTTTGAATTTAGCACGATCGCACAATAATTAACGACGATGTAAATCCATTGGAATGATGGACGACATGAAATTTCCTTTGCGCATGGCAAGTGCGTTTGCACGGCTACGCATGAAATGAGATGAAATAAAAGTTCGTGCGATGCTTACCTGACGCGCTTAACGAAAAGAAAACAATACTCCGTGACGTGTTGTTCATTTTACACGTTCTATGAATGTTATTCTTAATTTTTTTTTTCGTCCGTCCATGTCGCATCATCAATTTTAAATAGGACCGTTGTTTTTGCATGGCATTAATCATGATAAATGTTAACTTTGGGCGTGCTCAGTGGCGTGGGCATTGAGTGGCAAGCATCTTTGGAAGACATGATGGTCCTAAAAAGGACCGAGATTGGACGCTGTCTGCTGTCCTAGGTGCGCCGGTGGCGAAGCAGTGATGGTTCACTTCTTTTTCTGGGCGGCGGAAGGTTTCTTGGCGGCGGGCTTGGCCTTGGTGGGCGTCTTCTTGGGCTTGGGGGTCTTGGGTTTGGTGGCCGCCTTTTTCGCCTTCGACGGGGACTTTGCCGCCTTGGCGGCGGGTTTCCCAGCCGCCGGCTTCTTCTTTGGCTTGTCCGCCGCCTTCTTCGCCTTCTTGGCTGGTGGCGCGGACTTGCTTCGCTCCTTGGGCGCGGACCTCTTGGTGCCACTGGACGCCTTCTCGGAGGACTTCTTGGCTCCGACCGCTTTCGGTTTCTTTACTCCCGTCTTCTTGACGACCTTTTTCGCCTTGGTCGTCCCGCTGGCTGCCGCGGGTGCGGCCTTCTTGCTGTGGCTCAGCTTGAAGGAACCTGAGGCGCCCTTTCCCTTGGTCTGGACGAGAGTTCCGGCGGTGACGGCCGCCTTGAGGTACTTCTTGATGAAAGGCGAGAGCCTCTCGGCGTCCACTTTGTAGCTGGCTGCGATGTACTTCTTGATGGCTTGAAGGGAAGAGCCACCGCGCTCCTTGAGGCCCTTGACTGCGTTGTTAACCATCTCGGAAGTGGGCGGGTGCGACGGCTTTGCGCGAGCCTTCTTGGCTGCTCCGCCCTTGCTGGCCTTCTTGGAAGCCGCGGAGGTTCCTGAAGAAGGCAGGGGTTTTACTGCGACGGTGCCCGAAGGCTGGGCTGCCGGTGGTGCGGCTGCCGCTGCTCCAGATGCTGCGTCTGCCATGTTATCGGCTGCTGCGTGATGATAGAAAGAGAAAATTACCAAGACATGGATTTCATACGAAAGTCCACCTTGCTATCGTACCATTTCGGAGCAAAATACGATCTCTTCCTCTCGCCTCCGGTGCGCTTCTCGGATTGTTTGTACTCCACTCCTCCTCCGACTTTCGCGTTTCGGAGAGTGTCGGGGGCGCGTAACGAGGGCGCCTTGCGCCGCGGCGCCCGTCAGGGTTCCACCCTGTCGGCCGTGGCGGCGCCAGGCGTTTGGCGAGCCCAGTTCGTGTGCAGCGGGTCGTCAAAATACGGGTTGTCGTCCTGTCGAAGGCGTACCCGGGAATAAACGTTGCACACGTTTCTACCGGGGTCGATTCCTCGAGATCCGAGGTAACGTACGTTCGAGGCCATCCTTCACCTGGTATTGGACGCGCTCGCGACCCGGTGGGCCGCGCGCCGGCCGCGGAAAGCGGCCCCGAGAAGACGGTCCCTTCGGACGCCTTCCCCCTGACTCGGCGCCTGTCAAACCTTCCTCCTGTTCCTCCCCGGTGCCTGTCCCGTAAGCGGACGTTTATGCATTTTTCGACGACTCGGGGGCGTCGCGACGCACCCACCTCCCGCGCCCGTGGGAAAGGATTATCGAGTCGCAAATGGAGACGGAGTCACCCGTTAAGCGCACGCCTTACGACGCGTCCGCGTGGGCTTCGAAATGGTTGCATGGGGTGGCCGAAGGGGAAAAAGAAATGAACTGTACGCACGCGAATGGGACGTCAAAGTTCACGTACAACAAAGTCGAGGATGGCGCCGAATTATGCTTTAGCCCCGTGAGCGGGCGGGAAAAACAATGTAGTAGCCGAGGGCGCGCAGTGGCGACCCGGCCGTGACGAGTTTGCTCCGTCTCCAACGGCTTCGGACGTCGGTACCTCGTTGCGGGATGATGAATTTGTAGCAACCGGCATGTCATCGGAAACGAAATGATACTTCATCACGGGAAAACTCTTATTGTCGTTGAAACGGCGCCACATCCACGTTTCCGCGGATGTCTACCCTAGTTTCCTTGCACGTCTTTCGAAGAGGAGAGTCGTCTGCCGTCGACTTGTTATCGCGTACATTTCTTTTATTAACCTTCCTTATCTGTGCGATGCGTTGGATGTGCTTTTCTCCACGGTGCCGTCAAGTTACGGAATACACCCCTACGACCTTAAAAAAAAAAATCCCTCCCACACACACGCTGTATGTCACGTTAAATGACCCTGTGTGATGGGATACCTCGGGGACGTAGTCAACGTGAAAGCGACTCCTTGAAAACCAGGCTCTCGTAAGCGTACGTAATTCGTGTCGGCAATTTCGCTCGGTACACATCCCCCGCCGTACGTCTTATTCACGGAAACGGCGAAAATAGGGCGCATCGCGGGATTGTATGCGCGATCATTACGATGGGAATCGCCATAAGCAAATAGGACAGATGCGTTTAACTCAATAATATCCACATCCCTTTCGTCGTAGTTGCGGAGCTATGACGGCTTGTATTCGTGTCACAATATTTTTCAGTTGCTTCCAACCTAATTTCACATCGTTTCCACTTGTTTCCAATCGACATAATGTGTGTCAAGCATATGGATCTTGTTTTTTACCTCCATGCCGTTGGAATAATATCTTTCATTAGAGCAATGGTCGACTTTTCCTTATAACTTTCGAGGGTCGGGATAGTGATTGACGGATAAGGTAGAGTGAATAGCCCTTACCTGGAAAACATTCCTGTGAATAAATAAAAAAAACGTGGGAAAAAGCCGTCGGGGCGTGATGCGGCGTTCAATAGTGATGACAGATTATACTATCTGGCGTAGGAAAGACTTGAACACGATTTTTCCTGGGATCGTAATCAGGGATCCAGGCTGGTTTCCAGTGCTTGCGGGGTTGGGGGGACTAGGGGCGGCATTAACAGCCGGAACCGTTCATTCCTCTACGACCTCTCTTTCGTGGAACTCTATCACCGTCGACAGTTCACGGAACATCATTTCTCGGTTCTGTCTCGAAGAAGCCCCTGTGTTAATTCAATTACTCAGTATCTACTTCGTTCTGCATTACTTAATCAATACATGTGGACCCATCAAATATTTCATCCCCGTTCATTGTTGATTCCTTGAGGTTCTTAGCGATGCGGAAGCAACTTTATCGTCACGAGTAATAAAAGAACGATGATTAACAATTTTAAGCTGTCTGGTACCTAGCACATCACCATAAAAGATACGAAATAAGCATTCCAGTGAACAGGAAAACAAATAGTCGTCTTTTCCCCGGCCAATCTGGGATCATTGCAATGTGAAGCGAAAGTCAATCAGGAGTTAAGAGGATTCAATCCACTCACGATGAAGTAGACGACTGAAGGTTGCGTAGGTCTATGTGCACGTTCGTGTGTGTTAGTTTCTAGTGTTCATATGTAAATGACAGTTGTGTCAATGGGGGAACGTTATTCGAAAGTAACACTAGTTGACTCGAATTTAATCATTCTTATTACCAGTAGTTGCATTGCAAAATTTGACATTATCACGGCAGGAGGTAGGTGATGACTGTCATAAATGTTCGCTAATGGAGGACGTTTGTCATCCATTCCGAGATTTTGAAAAAAAAACTGTCTCCGTTTACATATCGCTGCGTACCCGAGATATTTTACTAATTTGGTACTCTGTGTGGATGAATTTATTAACAGATGTCATAAGGGTGATTTCAACTACACAAATTTGACAAAGTTCAATGTTAAGTATTAACGCCTCGCTGTGACTGGTATGACATTACATGATATCCCGGTGATTAAGCATCACCACAACTGCTAAGGTAATTAATCGTCATGGTGTATATCATGAGTCTTAAAATCACACGATCGTTATGAAATTTACACCGCTTCACGGCTCGTCGGCATTTTCTCCCGTCCGTAGTTAAGTTGTATGTTACTAAGTTGCCTAGGCAAGGACGTTATTCCATTCCATTCCCGGCCACTGTTACTAGATGAATCTGATTAAATATCGCTTCACGAATCACTATTGTCCTCAAAGCCGAGCGTCCTTCGGTTAACGCCACTGCGGGAAATCGGTTGTCGAATACGGTGAAGTGACGATCTCGTGTACCTAGTGTCAAAATGCGGCCGGGGTGGATTCTTCAATGGGGCTAATGCGGTAAAGATTTTCACCAAATTTGCAGAAAGTTGAAATGCTAAAAGGACGGACAGGTAGGCACATGCGGCAACCTTTTTCGTCAGAAATGCACTTGTAGGAAGAGTCGCCTTAATGAAAACGTTATGCAATCATCTCATAAATGATTATACCGGCCGCTAATTTTAAAGATTTCTCTTTCACGTCAAACTTCGACCTCTTTTCCCTAGATTTCATTTCCCTAATCCCGCAAAGAAATAAACAACATTAACGTATGTCCTTCCATCCCTTGTGTATCAACGTAATAAAATTAGCGGGTAAGTTGGGACTGGGACCATTTAACTTTTGCCTAGAGAAACATTTTCTGTTCTGTGGCGTGACAAGACAAGTAAAGATTTCTGGAAAGGTTAATTTCGTTCAAAAGAAGGGGAATGAGTCGTGTCCCGCGGAAGGGACCCCGGTTCAAAACTATAACAAGAATCGGTCATTTGGAGGCATGGTGATCAAAGAACTGGTCTACTTGTCACGTCTGTCTCGATGCATTTGTAATCAATTGCTGATAAATCGTTGCAGTATCGCAAAAAAAAAATTGCGGAAAAGGATGAAAAATCACTCAATCGACTTTAAAATACTTGGGGGATTCGTTCAGAGGAGGTTTATCAACATTGTTTCAGCGAGATGGCGATTTTCCAAGAAGGAAACCCGATGCCCATTACATAAATTGTTATTTGTGCGAATGATGCTGATTCCATATGCTGTTAACGACGATGCATTCCGTAGAAATAGTTTCTGGGAATTGATTGATTGGATAGAATTAGCACAATGGAAAATCCACGGAAGCGCTCACTGCCCGCCATTTTGTTTATTGCGACGCCTGCTCGTCACGACTTGGTGAATGTACAAGGAACGCTGTTGCCCAGCTGCGTTCTATGCTTGCGAGGTTTCCACAGAAATTTCTTCCTCGTGCGGAATGCCACGTGGGTCATTGCGACAGCCCTTTTCTGGTTAACGTAGAAACTTGGGGCGAGGACGGGTCGCATTACCTGCCTCCTCGCGTTGAACCCCCGAGGAGTTTTACGACGTAGCGGATGGGACGGGAGGTTAAGCGGAATTAGCCTTCGCGGAAAAACGGCCGCGTGGGAAGGGCATGTGGGGACCTGTCATTTACTGCCCCTGGAAGTGAAGCAGGAGCAACGTGACCACAAGCGTACCAGTTTCGGAGGGAGACGGACGCCGTGAATCCATATTATTTTTGACGGAGGGAGACATGTAAGTCAAGGCTTACGTCTGAGAAACGAGCATAGCAGGTCAGTGGTTTGAAAAGTACTGGGTGAAAGGGAAGTAATCATGGGAATATAATATTTTTTCCTTAATATCTCGACGGTCATTTTCATCAAATGCAGACGCATAGCAGTAGAAAATATATTTGAATAGGAGGTAAGAAATTCGTCCATCTTTTATTGTCATAAGTTTCTCCTTTACATTTACTCTATTTTTTCGTGAACCGCGCGCGTGCACACCAGGTAAGTAGTTGGTGAATCGGAGGAAAGCGTGGGACTCTAATTTCCCAGGTTTTTACGTTTATTTATGTACGTCCTTTGCGGCCGAGTATTGACGATTGCCCATCGCAGTCGGGTATTTGAAAACTGAAGATTATTTCATGGCCCTTAGAAGGGCCGTTAGGATGCATCAAAGCAATCCCGTCGAGGAATTTACTTTGAGCTGGTGTACTTGGTGACGGCCTTGGTCCCCTCGGAGACGGCGTGCTTGGCCAGCTCACCGGGAAGCAAGAGCCTGACGGCGGTCTGCACCTCCCGGCTGGTGATGGTGGAGCGCTTGTTGTAGTGAGCCAGGCGAGAAGCTTCGGCGGCGATTCTCTCGAAAATATCGTTGACGAAGCTGTTCATGATGCTCATGGCCTTGCTGGAGATTCCGGTGTCGGGGTGCACCTGCTTCAGCACTTTGTAGATGTAGATTGCGTAGCTCTCCTTCCTCCTGCGCTTCTTCTTCTTGTCTCCCTTGGAGATGTTCTTCTGGGCCTTGCCCGCTTTCTTCGCAGCCTTTCCGCTCGTCTTGGGTGGCATGGTGATCACGTTCGGCGAACGGGGTCGATTTCAGTATTTTCGCCGAACATCAGTCGCCTGCTTATGTACCCCTGGTCCGTTCCGTGAGCCGAATCTCCTCGACGACCAATCACGTAAAAGCATGATGTGGCGTCGCTAGGACGGCGGCAGCCTATATAAATGCGCCCAGGAGTCTGACAGCGATTAGACAGCACTACCAGATAAAGAAGCATTCAGCCATGTCCGGACGAGGAAAGGGAGGAAAAGTGAAGGGGAAGTCCAAGTCCCGCTCCAGCAGGGCCGGTCTTCAGTTTCCGGTCGGTCGTATCCACCGTCTGCTCCGCAAGGGGAACTATGCCGAGCGTGTTGGTGCCGGTGCCCCAGTCTACTTGGCCGCCGTCATGGAGTACCTGGCCGCGGAAGTCCTCGAGTTGGCCGGTAACGCTGCCAGGGACAACAAGAAGACGAGAATCATCCCTCGTCACTTGCAGTTGGCCATCCGCAACGACGAGGAGTTGAATAAGCTCCTGTCGGGCGTTACCATCGCTCAGGGAGGTGTCCTTCCGAACATCCAGGCGGTGCTCCTGCCCAAGAAGACTGAGAAGAAGGCATAAGCATCACGCTGTGCGCATAAAAGGTCCTTTTCAGGACCAGAACATACTAGAGAGATGTACGCGATAAATGTCATGTGAAAAAAATAATAATAACAATAAACGTAATAAGCATAGCGAATGAAACGTGGAGCTATAATTGGGCTAAGGTAAACGATGGGAAATAAAGCGTATAAAAAGTGAAAGCGTTTGTGCTGAAATGCAACGAAGAATGATTGAAGGTGACACTGCTTCGTTTACAATGTATTTCATAGTCTGTCATAAAATTTCACCTGCAATCTGCCGCTTAACTACGTTATTTCTTGTTAACATGTATGGTTGCAACGGCGCGATACACATTGTCGCCAGTCCGTTGCCACGTGCTTATTCATGTACGGTTGCAACGGCGCGATATACATTGTCGCCAGTCCGTTGCCACGTGCTTATTCCGATTCGCTGACAATGTCTTTAACGTCGGTAAAGGCTCATACAATTTCAACTCTATTATCACCGCCATTTTTCCTGTGCGCTCGAACAGGTCTTACTTTACTATTTATCGCCGTCACATACGCTATAGCGAATAATTTTTCGTTCCGTTATGGCAAAGGATTAGCTCCATCTCTGAACATTGTATTGGTCCTTAGAAGGACCTTTTTTATCGACGTACGCCGGGTGTCGGATGGCGATCCCGTCGCGTCGTGTCTAACCGCCAAACCCGTAGAGAGTGCGGCCCTGTCTCTTGAGTGCGTACACGACGTCCATGGCTGTGACGGTCTTCCTCTTGGCGTGTTCGGTGTAGGTGACGGCGTCACGAATAACGTTCTCAAGGAACACCTTGAGCACACCGCGCGTCTCCTCGTAGATGAGTCCGGAGATACGCTTCACTCCACCTCGGCGGGCGAGACGGCGGATGGCCGGCTTGGTGATGCCCTGGATGTTATCGCGGAGAACTTTGCGATGACGTTTGGCTCCTCCCTTTCCCAGGCCTTTTCCTCCCTTGCCGCGTCCAGTCATCTCTGTAGTCTGCTCGTAGTAAGGGCTGCTGTCTGATGACCTGAAATGCACCTTCGCCGGTATTTATAAACGTCGCCGCCGCGGCGATGACGTACCCGACCTCTCCACCAATCAGCGTCGCCCGTACTATCTGGCGCCATTCTCGGAAGTGCTTAAAAGACGGCGTTGACCCGGCTTTTTACAGATCGCAGAAATGGCACGTACGAAGCAGACAGCCCGCAAGTCCACCGGAGGAAAGGCCCCGAGGAAGCAGCTGGCCACCAAGGCCGCTCGCAAGAGCGCGCCGGCGACGGGAGGCGTCAAGAAGCCCCACAGGTACCGCCCCGGTACCGTGGCCCTTCGTGAGATCAGGAGATACCAGAAGAGCACGGAGCTCCTCATCCGCAAGCTGCCCTTCCAGCGCCTGGTGCGTGAGATCGCCCAGGACTTCAAGACCGATCTTCGGTTCCAGAGCTCCGCCGTCATGGCTCTCCAGGAGGCCAGCGAGGCTTACCTAGTGGGTCTCTTTGAGGACACCAACCTCTGCGCCATCCACGCTAAGCGTGTGACCATCATGCCCAAGGACATCCAGCTGGCCCGCCGTATCCGCGGAGAGCGAGCTTAGAAAGCTACTTTCGGCCGAAAAACAAAGGTCCTTTTCAGGACCAGTACATACTTAAAAGTTTGAATTTAGCACGATCGCACAATAATTAACGACGATGTAAATCCATTGGAATGATGGACGACATGAAATTTCCTTTGCGCATGGCAAGTGCGTTTGCACGGCTACGCATGAAATGAGATGAAATAAAAGTTCGTGCGATGCTTACCTGACGCGCTTAACGAAAAGAAAACAATACTCCGTGACGTGTTGTTCATTTTACACGTTCTATGAATGTTATTCTTAATTTTTTTTTTCGTCCGTCCATGTCGCATCATCAATTTTAAATAGGACCGTTGTTTTTGCATGGCATTAATCATGATAAATGTTAACTTTGGGCGTGCTCAGTGGCGTGGGCATTGAGTGGCAAGCATCTTTGGAAGACATGATGGTCCTAAAAAGGACCGAGATTGGACGCTGTCTGCTGTCCTAGGTGCGCCGGTGGCGAAGCAGTGATGGTTCACTTCTTTTTCTGGGCGGCGGAAGGTTTCTTGGCGGCGGGCTTGGCCTTGGTGGGCGTCTTCTTGGGCTTGGGGGTCTTGGGTTTGGTGGCCGCCTTTTTCGCCTTCGACGGGGACTTTGCCGCCTTGGCGGCGGGTTTCCCAGCCGCCGGCTTCTTCTTTGGCTTGTCCGCCGCCTTCTTCGCCTTCTTGGCTGGTGGCGCGGACTTGCTTCGCTCCTTGGGCGCGGACCTCTTGGTGCCACTGGACGCCTTCTCGGAGGACTTCTTGGCTCCGACCGCTTTCGGTTTCTTTACTCCCGTCTTCTTGACGACCTTTTTCGCCTTGGTCGTCCCGCTGGCTGCCGCGGGTGCGGCCTTCTTGCTGTGGCTCAGCTTGAAGGAACCTGAGGCGCCCTTTCCCTTGGTCTGGACGAGAGTTCCGGCGGTGACGGCCGCCTTGAGGTACTTCTTGATGAAAGGCGAGAGCCTCTCGGCGTCCACTTTGTAGCTGGCTGCGATGTACTTCTTGATGGCTTGAAGGGAAGAGCCACCGCGCTCCTTGAGGCCCTTGACTGCGTTGTTAACCATCTCGGAAGTGGGCGGGTGCGACGGCTTTGCGCGAGCCTTCTTGGCTGCTCCGCCCTTGCTGGCCTTCTTGGAAGCCGCGGAGGTTCCTGAAGAAGGCAGGGGTTTTACTGCGACGGTGCCCGAAGGCTGGGCTGCCGGTGGTGCGGCTGCCGCTGCTCCAGATGCTGCGTCTGCCATGTTATCGGCTGCTGCGTGATGATAGAAAGAGAAAATTACCAAGACATGGATTTCATACGAAAGTCCACCTTGCTATCGTACCATTTCGGAGCAAAATACGATCTCTTCCTCTCGCCTCCGGTGCGCTTCTCGGATTGTTTGTACTCCACTCCTCCTCCGACTTTCGCGTTTCGGAGAGTGTCGGGGGCGCGTAACGAGGGCGCCTTGCGCCGCGGCGCCCGTCAGGGTTCCACCCTGTCGGCCGTGGCGGCGCCAGGCGTTTGGCGAGCCCAGTTCGTGTGCAGCGGGTCGTCAAAATACGGGTTGTCGTCCTGTCGAAGGCGTACCCGGGAATAAACGTTGCACACGTTTCTACCGGGGTCGATTCCTCGAGATCCGAGGTAACGTACGTTCGAGGCCATCCTTCACCTGGTATTGGACGCGCTCGCGACCCGGTGGGCCGCGCGCCGGCCGCGGAAAGCGGCCCCGAGAAGACGGTCCCTTCGGACGCCTTCCCCCTGACTCGGCGCCTGTCAAACCTTCCTCCTGTTCCTCCCCGGTGCCTGTCCCGTAAGCGGACGTTTATGCATTTTTCGACGACTCGGGGGCGTCGCGACGCACCCACCTCCCGCGCCCGTGGGAAAGGATTATCGAGTCGCAAATGGAGACGGAGTCACCCGTTAAGCGCACGCCTTACGACGCGTCCGCGTGGGCTTCGAAATGGTTGCATGGGGTGGCCGAAGGGGAAAAAGAAATGAACTGTACGCACGCGAATGGGACGTCAAAGTTCACGTACAACAAAGTCGAGGATGGCGCCGAATTATGCTTTAGCCCCGTGAGCGGGCGGGAAAAACAATGTAGTAGCCGAGGGCGCGCAGTGGCGACCCGGCCGTGACGAGTTTGCTCCGTCTCCAACGGCTTCGGACGTCGGTACCTCGTTGCGGGATGATGAATTTGTAGCAACCGGCATGTCATCGGAAACGAAATGATACTTCATCACGGGAAAACTCTTATTGTCGTTGAAACGGCGCCACATCCACGTTTCCGCGGATGTCTACCCTAGTTTCCTTGCACGTCTTTCGAAGAGGAGAGTCGTCTGCCGTCGACTTGTTATCGCGTACATTTCTTTTATTAACCTTCCTTATCTGTGCGATGCGTTGGATGTGCTTTTCTCCACGGTGCCGTCAAGTTACGGAATACACCCCTACGACCTTAAAAAAAAAAATCCCTCCCACACACACGCTGTATGTCACGTTAAATGACCCTGTGTGATGGGATACCTCGGGGACGTAGTCAACGTGAAAGCGACTCCTTGAAAACCAGGCTCTCGTAAGCGTACGTAATTCGTGTCGGCAATTTCGCTCGGTACACATCCCCCGCCGTACGTCTTATTCACGGAAACGGCGAAAATAGGGCGCATCGCGGGATTGTATGCGCGATCATTACGATGGGAATCGCCATAAGCAAATAGGACAGATGCGTTTAACTCAATAATATCCACATCCCTTTCGTCGTAGTTGCGGAGCTATGACGGCTTGTATTCGTGTCACAATATTTTTCAGTTGCTTCCAACCTAATTTCACATCGTTTCCACTTGTTTCCAATCGACATAATGTGTGTCAAGCATATGGATCTTGTTTTTTACCTCCATGCCGTTGGAATAATATCTTTCATTAGAGCAATGGTCGACTTTTCCTTATAACTTTCGAGGGTCGGGATAGTGATTGACGGATAAGGTAGAGTGAATAGCCCTTACCTGGAAAACATTCCTGTGAATAAATAAAAAAAACGTGGGAAAAAGCCGTCGGGGCGTGATGCGGCGTTCAATAGTGATGACAGATTATACTATCTGGCGTAGGAAAGACTTGAACACGATTTTTCCTGGGATCGTAATCAGGGATCCAGGCTGGTTTCCAGTGCTTGCGGGGTTGGGGGGACTAGGGGCGGCATTAACAGCCGGAACCGTTCATTCCTCTACGACCTCTCTTTCGTGGAACTCTATCACCGTCGACAGTTCACGGAACATCATTTCTCGGTTCTGTCTCGAAGAAGCCCCTGTGTTAATTCAATTACTCAGTATCTACTTCGTTCTGCATTACTTAATCAATACATGTGGACCCATCAAATATTTCATCCCCGTTCATTGTTGATTCCTTGAGGTTCTTAGCGATGCGGAAGCAACTTTATCGTCACGAGTAATAAAAGAACGATGATTAACAATTTTAAGCTGTCTGGTACCTAGCACATCACCATAAAAGATACGAAATAAGCATTCCAGTGAACAGGAAAACAAATAGTCGTCTTTTCCCCGGCCAATCTGGGATCATTGCAATGTGAAGCGAAAGTCAATCAGGAGTTAAGAGGATTCAATCCACTCACGATGAAGTAGACGACTGAAGGTTGCGTAGGTCTATGTGCACGTTCGTGTGTGTTAGTTTCTAGTGTTCATATGTAAATGACAGTTGTGTCAATGGGGGAACGTTATTCGAAAGTAACACTAGTTGACTCGAATTTAATCATTCTTATTACCAGTAGTTGCATTGCAAAATTTGACATTATCACGGCAGGAGGTAGGTGATGACTGTCATAAATGTTCGCTAATGGAGGACGTTTGTCATCCATTCCGAGATTTTGAAAAAAAAACTGTCTCCGTTTACATATCGCTGCGTACCCGAGATATTTTACTAATTTGGTACTCTGTGTGGATGAATTTATTAACAGATGTCATAAGGGTGATTTCAACTACACAAATTTGACAAAGTTCAATGTTAAGTATTAACGCCTCGCTGTGACTGGTATGACATTACATGATATCCCGGTGATTAAGCATCACCACAACTGCTAAGGTAATTAATCGTCATGGTGTATATCATGAGTCTTAAAATCACACGATCGTTATGAAATTTACACCGCTTCACGGCTCGTCGGCATTTTCTCCCGTCCGTAGTTAAGTTGTATGTTACTAAGTTGCCTAGGCAAGGACGTTATTCCATTCCATTCCCGGCCACTGTTACTAGATGAATCTGATTAAATATCGCTTCACGAATCACTATTGTCCTCAAAGCCGAGCGTCCTTCGGTTAACGCCACTGCGGGAAATCGGTTGTCGAATACGGTGAAGTGACGATCTCGTGTACCTAGTGTCAAAATGCGGCCGGGGTGGATTCTTCAATGGGGCTAATGCGGTAAAGATTTTCACCAAATTTGCAGAAAGTTGAAATGCTAAAAGGACGGACAGGTAGGCACATGCGGCAACCTTTTTCGTCAGAAATGCACTTGTAGGAAGAGTCGCCTTAATGAAAACGTTATGCAATCATCTCATAAATGATTATACCGGCCGCTAATTTTAAAGATTTCTCTTTCACGTCAAACTTCGACCTCTTTTCCCTAGATTTCATTTCCCTAATCCCGCAAAGAAATAAACAACATTAACGTATGTCCTTCCATCCCTTGTGTATCAACGTAATAAAATTAGCGGGTAAGTTGGGACTGGGACCATTTAACTTTTGCCTAGAGAAACATTTTCTGTTCTGTGGCGTGACAAGACAAGTAAAGATTTCTGGAAAGGTTAATTTCGTTCAAAAGAAGGGGAATGAGTCGTGTCCCGCGGAAGGGACCCCGGTTCAAAACTATAACAAGAATCGGTCATTTGGAGGCATGGTGATCAAAGAACTGGTCTACTTGTCACGTCTGTCTCGATGCATTTGTAATCAATTGCTGATAAATCGTTGCAGTATCGCAAAAAAAAAATTGCGGAAAAGGATGAAAAATCACTCAATCGACTTTAAAATACTTGGGGGATTCGTTCAGAGGAGGTTTATCAACATTGTTTCAGCGAGATGGCGATTTTCCAAGAAGGAAACCCGATGCCCATTACATAAATTGTTATTTGTGCGAATGATGCTGATTCCATATGCTGTTAACGACGATGCATTCCGTAGAAATAGTTTCTGGGAATTGATTGATTGGATAGAATTAGCACAATGGAAAATCCACGGAAGCGCTCACTGCCCGCCATTTTGTTTATTGCGACGCCTGCTCGTCACGACTTGGTGAATGTACAAGGAACGCTGTTGCCCAGCTGCGTTCTATGCTTGCGAGGTTTCCACAGAAATTTCTTCCTCGTGCGGAATGCCACGTGGGTCATTGCGACAGCCCTTTTCTGGTTAACGTAGAAACTTGGGGCGAGGACGGGTCGCATTACCTGCCTCCTCGCGTTGAACCCCCGAGGAGTTTTACGACGTAGCGGATGGGACGGGAGGTTAAGCGGAATTAGCCTTCGCGGAAAAACGGCCGCGTGGGAAGGGCATGTGGGGACCTGTCATTTACTGCCCCTGGAAGTGAAGCAGGAGCAACGTGACCACAAGCGTACCAGTTTCGGAGGGAGACGGACGCCGTGAATCCATATTATTTTTGACGGAGGGAGACATGTAAGTCAAGGCTTACGTCTGAGAAACGAGCATAGCAGGTCAGTGGTTTGAAAAGTACTGGGTGAAAGGGAAGTAATCATGGGAATATAATATTTTTTCCTTAATATCTCGACGGTCATTTTCATCAAATGCAGACGCATAGCAGTAGAAAATATATTTGAATAGGAGGTAAGAAATTCGTCCATCTTTTATTGTCATAAGTTTCTCCTTTACATTTACTCTATTTTTTCGTGAACCGCGCGCGTGCACACCAGGTAAGTAGTTGGTGAATCGGAGGAAAGCGTGGGACTCTAATTTCCCAGGTTTTTACGTTTATTTATGTACGTCCTTTGCGGCCGAGTATTGACGATTGCCCATCGCAGTCGGGTATTTGAAAACTGAAGATTATTTCATGGCCCTTAGAAGGGCCGTTAGGATGCATCAAAGCAATCCCGTCGAGGAATTTACTTTGAGCTGGTGTACTTGGTGACGGCCTTGGTCCCCTCGGAGACGGCGTGCTTGGCCAGCTCACCGGGAAGCAAGAGCCTGACGGCGGTCTGCACCTCCCGGCTGGTGATGGTGGAGCGCTTGTTGTAGTGAGCCAGGCGAGAAGCTTCGGCGGCGATTCTCTCGAAAATATCGTTGACGAAGCTGTTCATGATGCTCATGGCCTTGCTGGAGATTCCGGTGTCGGGGTGCACCTGCTTCAGCACTTTGTAGATGTAGATTGCGTAGCTCTCCTTCCTCCTGCGCTTCTTCTTCTTGTCTCCCTTGGAGATGTTCTTCTGGGCCTTGCCCGCTTTCTTCGCAGCCTTTCCGCTCGTCTTGGGTGGCATGGTGATCACGTTCGGCGAACGGGGTCGATTTCAGTATTTTCGCCGAACATCAGTCGCCTGCTTATGTACCCCTGGTCCGTTCCGTGAGCCGAATCTCCTCGACGACCAATCACGTAAAAGCATGATGTGGCGTCGCTAGGACGGCGGCAGCCTATATAAATGCGCCCAGGAGTCTGACAGCGATTAGACAGCACTACCAGATAAAGAAGCATTCAGCCATGTCCGGACGAGGAAAGGGAGGAAAAGTGAAGGGGAAGTCCAAGTCCCGCTCCAGCAGGGCCGGTCTTCAGTTTCCGGTCGGTCGTATCCACCGTCTGCTCCGCAAGGGGAACTATGCCGAGCGTGTTGGTGCCGGTGCCCCAGTCTACTTGGCCGCCGTCATGGAGTACCTGGCCGCGGAAGTCCTCGAGTTGGCCGGTAACGCTGCCAGGGACAACAAGAAGACGAGAATCATCCCTCGTCACTTGCAGTTGGCCATCCGCAACGACGAGGAGTTGAATAAGCTCCTGTCGGGCGTTACCATCGCTCAGGGAGGTGTCCTTCCGAACATCCAGGCGGTGCTCCTGCCCAAGAAGACTGAGAAGAAGGCATAAGCATCACGCTGTGCGCATAAAAGGTCCTTTTCAGGACCAGAACATACTAGAGAGATGTACGCGATAAATGTCATGTGAAAAAAATAATAATAACAATAAACGTAATAAGCATAGCGAATGAAACGTGGAGCTATAATTGGGCTAAGGTAAACGATGGGAAATAAAGCGTATAAAAAGTGAAAGCGTTTGTGCTGAAATGCAACGAAGAATGATTGAAGGTGACACTGCTTCGTTTACAATGTATTTCATAGTCTGTCATAAAATTTCACCTGCAATCTGCCGCTTAACTACGTTATTTCTTGTTAACATGTATGGTTGCAACGGCGCGATACACATTGTCGCCAGTCCGTTGCCACGTGCTTATTCATGTACGGTTGCAACGGCGCGATATACATTGTCGCCAGTCCGTTGCCACGTGCTTATTCCGATTCGCTGACAATGTCTTTAACGTCGGTAAAGGCTCATACAATTTCAACTCTATTATCACCGCCATTTTTCCTGTGCGCTCGAACAGGTCTTACTTTACTATTTATCGCCGTCACATACGCTATAGCGAATAATTTTTCGTTCCGTTATGGCAAAGGATTAGCTCCATCTCTGAACATTGTATTGGTCCTTAGAAGGACCTTTTTTATCGACGTACGCCGGGTGTCGGATGGCGATCCCGTCGCGTCGTGTCTAACCGCCAAACCCGTAGAGAGTGCGGCCCTGTCTCTTGAGTGCGTACACGACGTCCATGGCTGTGACGGTCTTCCTCTTGGCGTGTTCGGTGTAGGTGACGGCGTCACGAATAACGTTCTCAAGGAACACCTTGAGCACACCGCGCGTCTCCTCGTAGATGAGTCCGGAGATACGCTTCACTCCACCTCGGCGGGCGAGACGGCGGATGGCCGGCTTGGTGATGCCCTGGATGTTATCGCGGAGAACTTTGCGATGACGTTTGGCTCCTCCCTTTCCCAGGCCTTTTCCTCCCTTGCCGCGTCCAGTCATCTCTGTAGTCTGCTCGTAGTAAGGGCTGCTGTCTGATGACCTGAAATGCACCTTCGCCGGTATTTATAAACGTCGCCGCCGCGGCGATGACGTACCCGACCTCTCCACCAATCAGCGTCGCCCGTACTATCTGGCGCCATTCTCGGAAGTGCTTAAAAGACGGCGTTGACCCGGCTTTTTACAGATCGCAGAAATGGCACGTACGAAGCAGACAGCCCGCAAGTCCACCGGAGGAAAGGCCCCGAGGAAGCAGCTGGCCACCAAGGCCGCTCGCAAGAGCGCGCCGGCGACGGGAGGCGTCAAGAAGCCCCACAGGTACCGCCCCGGTACCGTGGCCCTTCGTGAGATCAGGAGATACCAGAAGAGCACGGAGCTCCTCATCCGCAAGCTGCCCTTCCAGCGCCTGGTGCGTGAGATCGCCCAGGACTTCAAGACCGATCTTCGGTTCCAGAGCTCCGCCGTCATGGCTCTCCAGGAGGCCAGCGAGGCTTACCTAGTGGGTCTCTTTGAGGACACCAACCTCTGCGCCATCCACGCTAAGCGTGTGACCATCATGCCCAAGGACATCCAGCTGGCCCGCCGTATCCGCGGAGAGCGAGCTTAGAAAGCTACTTTCGGCCGAAAAACAAAGGTCCTTTTCAGGACCAGTACATACTTAAAAGTTTGAATTTAGCACGATCGCACAATAATTAACGACGATGTAAATCCATTGGAATGATGGACGACATGAAATTTCCTTTGCGCATGGCAAGTGCGTTTGCACGGCTACGCATGAAATGAGATGAAATAAAAGTTCGTGCGATGCTTACCTGACGCGCTTAACGAAAAGAAAACAATACTCCGTGACGTGTTGTTCATTTTACACGTTCTATGAATGTTATTCTTAATTTTTTTTTTCGTCCGTCCATGTCGCATCATCAATTTTAAATAGGACCGTTGTTTTTGCATGGCATTAATCATGATAAATGTTAACTTTGGGCGTGCTCAGTGGCGTGGGCATTGAGTGGCAAGCATCTTTGGAAGACATGATGGTCCTAAAAAGGACCGAGATTGGACGCTGTCTGCTGTCCTAGGTGCGCCGGTGGCGAAGCAGTGATGGTTCACTTCTTTTTCTGGGCGGCGGAAGGTTTCTTGGCGGCGGGCTTGGCCTTGGTGGGCGTCTTCTTGGGCTTGGGGGTCTTGGGTTTGGTGGCCGCCTTTTTCGCCTTCGACGGGGACTTTGCCGCCTTGGCGGCGGGTTTCCCAGCCGCCGGCTTCTTCTTTGGCTTGTCCGCCGCCTTCTTCGCCTTCTTGGCTGGTGGCGCGGACTTGCTTCGCTCCTTGGGCGCGGACCTCTTGGTGCCACTGGACGCCTTCTCGGAGGACTTCTTGGCTCCGACCGCTTTCGGTTTCTTTAC
>NW_027286187.1:0-36729 GCF_022747635.1 Hetaerina americana
AAATAAACAAATTAAAACCCAGAATAAATCATTAAAGACCAGAAATGAGCAAAAAAGATGCTCAGCGCAAGTGTTAATGTTAGTAAAAGAGCCCAAATTTCCAAAAATATTGCGAAAAACAACAATCTTCTTTTAAAGAGTGAATGTTTGAGGTGTATAGAAGGCATTTATTTCATTTTTAGAAATTTTAATTTTTCACATTTTTCCATGAAAAGTGCCAATACCCCCCCCTTTGGGTTCTAGGTGAAAATCTCACTCGACACGAATCAAACAAAAATGTTTCCATGGTGTGTATTGTTGTTCATTTTCATCAAATAAACAAAATAAAACCCAGAATAAATCATTAAAGACAAGAAATGAGCATAAAAGATGCCTCAGCGCGAGTGTTAATGTTAGTTAAAGAGCCAAAATTTCCAAAAATATTGCGAAAAACAACAGTCTTCCATTATAGAGTGAATGTTTGAGGTGTATAGAAGGCATTTATTTCATTTTTAGAAATTTTAATTTTTCACATTTTTCCATGAAAAGTTCCAATACCACCCCCTTTGGGTTCTAGGTGAAAATCTCACTCGACACGAATCAAACAAAAATGTTTCCATGGTGTGTATTGTTGTTCATTTTCATCAAATAAACAAAATAAAACCCAGAATAAATCATTAAAGACAAGAAATGAGCATAAAAGATGCCTCAGCGCAGTGTTAATGTTAGTAAAAGAGCCCAAATTTCCAAAAATATTGCGAAAAACAACAATCTTCCATTATAGAGTGAATGTTTGAGGTGTATAGAAGGCATTTATTTCATTATTAGAATATTAATTTTTCGCATTTTTCCATGAAAAGTGGCAATACCCCCCCATTTGGGTTGTAGGTGAAAATCTAACTCGACACATATCAAACAAAAATAATTCCATGGTGTGTATTGTTGTTAATTTTCTTCAAATAAACAAAATAAAACCCAGAAAAAATCATTAAAGACAAGAAATGAGCATAAAAGGTGCCTCAGCGCAAGTGTTAATGTTAGTAAAAGAGCCCAAATTTCCAAAAATATTGCAAAAAACAACAATCTTCCATTATAGAGTGAATGTTTGAGGTGTATAGAAGGCATTATTTCATTTTTAGAAATTTTAATTTTTCACATTTTTCCATGAAAAGTGCCAATACCCCCCCCCCCTTTTGGTTCTAGGTGAAAATCTCACTCGACACGAATCAAACAAAAATGTTTCCATGGTGTGTATTGTTGTTCATTTTCTTCAAATAAACAAAATAAAACCCAGAAAAAATCATTAAAGACAAGAAATGAGCATAAAAGATGCCTCAGCGCGAGTGTTAATGTTAGTAAAAGAGCCAAAATTTCCAAAAATATTGCGAAAAACAACAGTCTTCCATTATAGAGTGAATGTTTGAGGTGTATAGAAGGCATTTATTTCATTTTTAGAAATTTTAATTTTTCACATTTTTCCATGAAAAGTGCCAATACCCCCCCCCCTTTTGGTTCTAGGTGAAAATCTCACTCGACACGAATCAAACAAAAATGTTTCCATGGTGTGTATTGTTGTTAATTTTCATTAAATAAACAAAATAAAACCAAGAATAAATCATTAAAGACAAGAAATTAGCATAAAAGATACCTCAGCGCAAGTGTTAATGTTAGTAAAAGAGCCCAAATTTCCAAAAATATTGCGAAAAACAACAATCTTCCATTATAGAGTGAATGTTTGAGGTGTATAGAAGGCATTTATTTCATTTTTAGAAATTTTAATTTTTCACATTTTTCCATGAAAAGTGCCAATACCTTTGGGTTCTAAGTGAAATTCTCACTCGACACAAATCAAACGAAAATGTTCCATGGTGTGTATTGTTGTTCATTTTCATCAAATAAACAAATTAAAACCCAGAATAAATCAATCAAGACAAGAAATGAGCATAAAAGATGCCTCAGCGAAAGTGTTAATGTTAGTAAAAGAGCCCAAATTTCCAAAAATATTGCGAAAAATATAAATCTTCCAGTATAGAGTGAATGTTTGAGGTGTATAGACGGCATTTATTTCATTTTTAGAAATTTTAATTTTTCTCATTTTTCCATGAAAAGTGCCAATACCCCCCCCTTTGGGTTCTAGGTGAAAATCTCACTCGAAACGAATCAAACAAAAATGTTTCCATGGTGTGTATTAATGTTCATTTTCATCAAATAAATAAAATAAAACCCAGAATAAATCATTAAAGACAAGAAATGAGTATAAAAGATGCCTTAGCGAAAGTGTTAATGTAGTAAAAGAGCCCAAATTTCCAAAAATATTGCGAAAAACAACAATCTTCCATTATAGAGTGAATGTTTGAGGGTTATAGAAGGCATTTATTTCATTTTTAGAAATTTTAATTTTTCACATTTTTCCATGAAAAGTGCCAATACCCCCCCTTTGGGTTCTAGGTGAAAATTTCACTCGACACGGATAAAACAAAAATGTTTCCATGGTGTGTATTGTTGTTCATTTTCATCAAATAAACAAATTAAAACCAGAATAAATCATTAAAGACCAGAAATGAGCAAAAAAGATGCCTCAGCGCAAGTGTTAATGTTAGTAAAAGAGCCCAAATTTCCAAAAATATTGCGAAAAACAACAATCTTCTTTTAAAGAGTGAATGTTTGAGGTGTATAGAAGGCATTTATTTCATTTTTAGAAATTTTAATTTTTCACATTTTTCCATGAAAAGTGCCAATACCCCCCCCTTTGGGTTCTAGGTGAAAATCTCACTCGACACGAATCAAACAAAAATGTTTCCATGGTGTGTATTGTTGTTCATTTTCATCAAATAAACAAAATAAAACCCAGAATAAATCATTAAAGACAAGAAATGAGCATAAAAGATGCCTCAGCGCGAGTGTTAATGTTAGTTAAAGAGCCAAAATTTCCAAAAATATTGCGAAAAACAACAGTCTTCCATTATAGAGTGAATGTTTGAGGTGTATAGAAGGCATTTATTTCATTTTAGAAATTTTAATTTTTCACATTTTTCCATGAAAAGTTCCAATACCACCCCCTTTGGGTTCTAGGTGAAAATCTCACTCGACACGAATCAAACAAAAATGTTTCCATGGTGTGTATTGTTGTTCATTTTCATCAAATAAACAAAATAAAACCCAGAATAAATCATTAAAGACAAGAAATGAGCATAAAAGATGCCTCAGCGCAGTGTTAATGTTAGTAAAAGAGCCCAAATTTCCAAAAATATTGCGAAAAACAACAATCTTCCATTATAGAGTGAATGTTTGAGGTGTATAGAAGGCATTTATTTCATTATTAGAAATATTAATTTTTCGCATTTTTCCATGAAAAGTGGCAATACCCCCCCCTTTGGGTTGTAGGTGAAAATCTAACTCGACACATATCAAACAAAAATAATTCCATGGTGTGTATTGTTGTTAATTTTCTTCAAATAAACAAAATAAAACCCAGAAAAAATCATTAAAGACAAGAAATGAGCATAAAAGGTGCCTCAGCGCAAGTGTTAATGTTAGTAAAAGAGCCCAAATTTCCAAAAATATTGCAAAAAACAACAATCTTCCATTATAGAGTGAATGTTTGAGGTGTATAGAAGGCATTTATTTCATTTTAGAAATTTTAATTTTTCACATTTTTCCATGAAAAGTGCCAATACCCCCCCCCCTTTTGGTTCTAGGTGAAAATCTCACTCGACACGAATCAAACAAAAATGTTTCCATGGTGTGTATTGTTGTTCATTTTCTTCAAATAAACAAAATAAAACCCAGAAAAAATCATTAAAGACAAGAAATGAGCATAAAAGATGCCTCAGCGCGAGTGTTAATGTTAGTAAAAGAGCCAAAATTTCCAAAAATATTGCGAAAAACAACAGTCTTCCATTATAGAGTGAATGTTTGAGGTGTATAGAAGGCATTTATTTCATTTTTAGAAATTTTAATTTTTCACATTTTTCCATGAAAAGTTCCAATACCACCCCCTTTGGGTTCTAGGTGAAAATCTCACTCGACACGAATCAAACAAAAATGTTTCCATGGTGTGTATTGTTGTTCATTTTCATCAAATAAACAAAATAAAACCCAGAATAAATCATTAAAGACAAGAAATGAGCATAAAAGATGCCTCAGCGCGAGTGTTAATGTTAGTAAAAGAGCCAAAATTTCCAAAAATATTGCGAAAAACAACAGTCTTCCATTATAGAGTGAATGTTTGAGGTGTATAGAAGGCATTATTTCATTTTTAGAAATTTTAATTTTTCACATTTTTCCATGAAAAGTTCCAATACCACCCCCTTTGGGTTCTAGGTGAAAATCTCACTCGACACGAATCAAACAAAAATGTTTCCATGGTGTGTATTGTTGTTCATTTTCATCAAATAAACAAAATAAAACCCAGAATAAATCATTAAAGACAAGAAATGAGCATAAAAGATGCCTCAGCGCAAGTGTTAATGTTAGTAAAAGAGCCCAAATTTCCAAAAATATTGCGAAAAACAACAATCTTCCATTATAGAGTGAATGTTTGAGGTGTATAGAAGGCATTTATTTCATTATTAGAAATATTAATTTTTCGCATTTTTCCATGAAAAGTGGCAATACCCCCCCCTTTGGGTTGTAGGTGAAAATCTAACTCGACACATATCAAACAAAAATAATTCCATGGTGTGTATTGTTGTTAATTTTCTTCAAATAAACAAAATAAAACCCAGAAAAAATCATTAAAGACAAGAAATGAGCATAAAAGGTGCCTCAGCGCAAGTGTTAATGTTAGTAAAAGAGCCCAAATTTCCAAAAATATTGCAAAAAACAACAATCTTCCATTATAGAGTGAATGTTTGAGGTGTATAGAAGGCATTTATTTCATTTTTAGAAATTTTAATTTTTCACATTTTTCCATGAAAAGTGCCAATACCCCCCCCCTTTTGGTTCTAGGTGAAAATCTCACTCGACACGAATCAACAAAAATGTTTCCATGGTGTGTATTGTTGTTAATTTTCATTAAATAAACAAAATAAAACCAAGAATAAATCATTAAAGACAAGAAATTAGCATAAAAGATACCTCAGCGCAAGTGTTAATGTTAGTAAAAGAGCCCAAATTTCCAAAAATATTGCGAAAAACAACAATCTTCCATTATAGAGTGAATGTTTGAGGTGTATAGAAGGCATTTATTTCATTTTTAGAAATTTTAATTTTTCACATTTTTCCAAGAAAAGTGCCAATACCTTTGGGTTCTAAGTGAAATTCTCACTCGACACAAATCAAACGAAAATGTTTCCATGGTGTGTATTGTTGTTCATTTTCATCAAATAAACAAATTAAAACCCAGAATAAATCAATCAAGACAAGAAATGAGCATAAAAGATGCCTCAGCGAAAGTGTTAATGTTAGTAAAAGAGCCCAAATTTCCAAAAATATTGCGAAAAATATAAATCTTCCAGTATAGAGTGAATGTTTGAGGTGTATAGACGGCATTTATTTCATTTTTAGAAATTTTAATTTTTCTCATTTTTCCATGAAAAGTGCCAATACCCCCCCCTTTGGGTTCTAGGTGAAAATCTCACTCGACACGAATCAAACAAAAATGTTTCCATGGTGTGTATTGTTGTTCATTTTCTTCAAATAAACAAAATAAAACCCAGAAAAAATCATTAAAGACAAGAAATGAGCATAAAAGATGCCTCAGCGCGAGTGTTAATGTTAGTAAAAGAGCCAAAATTTCCAAAAATATTGCGAAAAACAACAGTCTTCCATTATAGAGTGAATGTTTGAGGTGTATAGAAGGCATTTATTTCATTTTAGAAATTTTAATTTTTACACATTTTTCATGAAAAGTGCCAAAAACCCCCCCTTTGGGTTCTAGGTGAAAATCTCACTCGACACGAATCAAACAAAAAGGTTTCCATGGTGTGTATTGTTGTTAATTTTCTTCAAATAAACAAAATAAAACCCAGAAAAAATCATTAAAGACAAGAAATGAGCATAAAAGGTGCCTCAGCGCAAGTGTTAATGTTAGTAAAAAAGCCCAAATTTCCAAAAATATTGCAAAAAACAACAATCTTCCATTATAGAGTGAATGTTTGAGGTGTATAGAAGGCATTTATTTTATTTTTAGAAATTTTAATTTTTCACATTTTTCCATGAAAAGTGCCAATACCCCCCCCTATGGGTTCTAGGTAAAAATCTCACTCGACACGAATCAAACAAAAATGTTTCCATGGTCAGTATTTTTGTTCATTTTCATCAAATTAACAAAATAAAACCCAGAATAAATCATTAAAGACAAGAAATGAGCATAAAAGATGCCTCAGCGCAAGTGTTAATGTTAATAAAAGAGCCCAAATTTCCCAAAATATTGCGAAAAACAACAATCTTCCATTATAGATTGAATGTTTGAGGTGTATATCGGCATTTATTTCATTTTTAGAAATTTTAATTTTTCTCATTTTTCCATGAAAAGTGCCAATACCTTTGGCTTCTAGGTGAAAATCTCACTTGACACGAACCAAACAAAAATGTTTCCATGGTCAGTATTGTTGTTCATTTTCATCAAATTAATAAAATAAAACCCATAATAAATCATTAAAGACAAGAAATGAGCATAAAAGATGCCTCAGCGCAAGCGTTACTGTTAATAAGAGAGCCCAAATTTCCAAAAATATTGCGAAAAACAACAGTCTTCCATTATAGAGTGAATGTTTGAGGTGTATAGAAGGCATTTATTTCATTTTTAGAAATTTTAATTTTTCACATTTTTCCATGAAAAGTTCCAATACATTTGGGTCCCTTTGGGTTCTAGGTGAAAATCTCACTCGACACGAATCAAACAAAAATGTTTCCATGGTGTGTATTGTTGTTCATTTTCATCAAATAAACAAAATAAAACCCAGAATAAATCATTAAAGACACTAAATGAGCATAAAAGATGCCTCAGCGCAAGTGTTAATGTTAGTAAAAGAGCCCAAATTTCCAAAAATATTGCGAAAAACAACAATCTTCCATTATAGAGTGAATGTTTGAGGTGTATAGAAGGCATTTATTTCATTTTTAGAATTTTAATTTTTCACATTTTTCCATGAAAAGTGCCAATACCCCCCCTTTGGGTTCTAGGTGAAAATCTCACTCGAAACGAATCAAACAAAAATGTTTCCATGGTGTGTATTAATGTTCATTTTCATCAAATAAATAAAATAAAACCCAGAATAAATCATTAAAGACAAGAAATGAGTATAAAAGATGCCTTAGCGAAAGTGTTAATGTTAGTAAAAGAGCCCAAATTTCCAAAAATATTGCGAAAAACAACAATCTTCCATTATAGAGTGAATGTTTGAGGGTTATAGAAGGCATTTATTTCATTTTTAGAAATTTTAATTTTTCACATTTTTCCATGAAAAGTGCCAATACCCCCCCTTTGGGTTCTAGGTGAAAATTTCACTCGACACGGATAAAACAAAAATGTTTCCATGGTGTGTATTGTTGTTCATTTTCATCAAATAAACAAATTAAAACCCAGAATAAATCATTAAAGACCAGAAATGAGCAAAAAAGATGCCTCAGCGCAAGTGTTAATGTTAGTAAAAGAGCCCAAATTTCCAAAAATATTGCGAAAAACAACAATCTTCTTTTAAAGAGTGAATGTTTGAGGTGTATAGAAGGCATTTATTTCATTTTTAGAAATTTTAATTTTTCACATTTTTCCATGAAAAGTGCCAATACCCCCCCCTTTGGGTTCTAGGTGAAAATCTCACTCGACACGAATCAAACAAAAATGTTTCCATGGTGTGTATTGTTGTTCATTTTCATCAAATAAACAAAATAAAACCCAGAATAAATCATTAAAGACAAGAAATGAGCATAAAAGATGCCTCAGCGCGAGTGTTAATGTTAGTTAAAGAGCCAAAATTTCCAAAAATATTGCGAAAAACAACAGTCTTCCATTATAGAGTGAATGTTTGAGGTGTATAGAAGGCATTTATTTCATTTTTAGAAATTTTAATTTTTCACATTTTTCCATGAAAAGTTCCAATACCACCCCCTTTGGGTTCTAGGTGAAAATCTCACTCGACAGGAATCAAACAAAAATGTTTCCATGGTGTGTATTGTTGTTCATTTTCATCAAATAAACAAAATAAAACCCAGAATAAATCATTAAAGACAAGAAATGAGCATAAAAGATGCCTCAGCGCAGTGTTAATGTTAGTAAAAGAGCCCAAATTTCCAAAAATATTGCGAAAAACAACAATCTTCCATTATAGAGTGAATGTTTGAGGTGTATAGAAGGCATTTATTTCATTATTAGAAATATTAATTTTTCGCATTTTTCCATGAAAAGTGGCAATACCCCCCCCTTTGGGTTGTAGGTGAAAATCTAACTCGACACATATCAAACAAAAATAATTCCATGGTGTGTATTGTTGTTAATTTTCTTCAAATAAACAAAATAAAACCCAGAAAAAATCATTAAAGACAAGAAATGAGCATAAAAGGTGCCTCAGCGCAAGTGTTAATGTTAGTAAAAGAGCCCAAATTTCCAAAAATATTGCAAAAAACAACAATCTTCCATTATAGAGTGAATGTTTGAGGTGTATAGAAGGCATTTATTTCATTTTAGAAATTTTAATTTTTCACATTTTTCCATGAAAAGTGCCAATACCCCCCCCCCTTTTGGTTCTAGGTGAAAATCTCACTCGACACGAATCAAACAAAAATGTTTCCATGGTGTGTATTGTTGTTCATTTTCTTCAAATAAACAAAATAAAACCCAGAAAAAATCATTAAAGACAAGAAATGAGCATAAAAGATGCCTCAGCGCGAGTGTTAATGTTAGTAAAAGAGCCAAAATTTCCAAAAATATTGCGAAAAACAACAGTCTTCCATTATAGAGTGAATGTTTGAGGTGTATAGAAGGCATTTATTTCATTTTTAGAAATTTTAATTTTTCACATTTTTCCATGAAAAGTTCCAATACCACCCCCTTTGGGTTCTAGGTGAAAATCTCACTCGACACGAATCAAACAAAAATGTTTCCATGGTGTGTATTGTTGTTCATTTTCATCAAATAAACAAAATAAAACCCAGAATAAATCATTAAAGACAAGAAATGAGCATAAAAGATGCCTCAGCGCAAGTGTTAATGTTAGTAAAAGAGCCCAAATTTCCAAAAATATTGCGAAAAACAACAATCTTCCATTATAGAGTGAATGTTTGAGGTGTATAGAAGGCATTTATTTCATTATTAGAAATATTAATTTTTCGCATTTTTCCATGAAAAGTGGCAATACCCCCCCCTTTGGGTTGTAGGTGAAAATCTAACTCGACACATATCAAACAAAAATAATTCCATGGTGTGTATTGTTGTTAATTTTCTTCAAATAACAAAATAAAACCCAGAAAAAATCATTAAAGACAAGAAATGAGCATAAAAGGTGCCTCAGCGCAAGTGTTAATGTTAGTAAAAGAGCCCAAATTTCCAAAAATATTGCAAAAAACAACAATCTTCCATTATAGAGTGAATGTTTGAGGTGTATAGAAGGCATTTATTTCATTTTTAGAAATTTTAATTTTTCACATTTTTCCATGAAAAGTGCCAATACCCCCCCCCTTTTGGTTCTAGGTGAAAATCTCACTCGACACGAATCAAACAAAAATGTTTCCATGGTGTGTATTGTTGTTAATTTTCATTAAATAAACAAAATAAAACCAAGAATAAATCATTAAAGACAAGAAATTAGCATAAAAGATACCTCAGCGCAAGTGTTAATGTTAGTAAAAGAGCCCAAATTTCCAAAAATATTGCGAAAAACAACAATCTTCCATTATAGAGTGAATGTTTGAGGTGTATAGAAGGCATTTATTTCATTTTTAGAAATTTTAATTTTTCACATTTTTCCATGAAAAGTGCCAATACCTTTGGGTTCTAAGTGAAATTCTCACTCGACACAAATCAAACGAAAATGTTTCCATGGTGTGTATTGTTGTTCATTTTCATCAAATAAACAAATTAAAACCCAGAATAAATCAATCAAGACAAGAAATGAGCATAAAAGATGCCTCAGCGAAAGTGTTAATGTTAGTAAAAGAGCCCAAATTTCCAAAAATATTGCGAAAAATATAAATCTTCCAGTATAGAGTGAATGTTTGAGGTGTATAGACGGCATTTATTTCATTTTTAGAAATTTTAATTTTTCTCATTTTTCCATGAAAAGTGCCAATACCCCCCCCTTTGGGTTCTAGGTGAAAATCTCACTCGACACGAATCAAACAAAAATGTTTCCATGGTGTGTATTGTTGTTCATTTTCTTCAAATAAACAAAATAAAACCCAGAAAAAATCATTAAAGACAAGAAATGAGCATAAAAGATGCCTCAGCGCGAGTGTTAATGTTAGTAAAAGAGCCAAAATTTCCAAAAATATTGCGAAAAACAACAGTCTTCCATTATAGAGTGAATGTTTGAGGTGTATAGAAGGCATTTATTTCATTTTTAGAAATTTTAATTTTTCACATTTTTCCATGAAAAGTTCCAATACCACCCCCTTTGGGTTCTAGGTGAAAATCTCACTCGACACGAATCCAACAAAAATGTTTCCATGGTGTGTATTGTTGTTCATTTTCATCAAATAAACAAAATAAAACCCAGAATAAATCATTAAAGACAAGAAATGAGCATAAAAGATGCCTCAGCGCAAGTGTTAATGTTAGTAAAAGAGCCCAAATTTCCAAAAATATTGCGAAAAACAACAATCTTCCATTATAGAGTGAATGTTTGAGGTGTATAGAAGGCATTTATTTCATTTTTAGAAATTTTAATTTTTCACATTTTTCCATGAAAAGTGCCAAAAACCCCCCCTTTGGGTTCTAGGTGAAAATCTCACTCGACACGAATCAAACAAAAAGGTTTCCATGGTGTGTATTGTTGTTAATTTTCTTCAAATAAACAAAATAAAACCCAGAAAAAATCATTAAAGACAAGAAATGAGCATAAAAGGTGCCTCAGCGCAAGTGTTAATGTTAGTAAAAAAGCCCAAATTTCCAAAAATATTGCAAAAAACAACAATCTTCCATTATAGAGTGAATGTTTGAGGTGTATAGAAGGCATTTATTTTATTTTTAGAAATTTTAATTTTTCACATTTTTCCATGAAAAGTGCCAATACCCCCCCCTATGGGTTCTAGGTAAAAATCTCACTCGACACGAATCAAACAAAAATGTTTCCATGGTCAGTATTTTTGTTCATTTTCATCAAATTAACAAAATAAAACCCAGAATAAATCATTAAAGACAAGAAATGAGCATAAAAGATGCCTCAGCGCAAGTGTTAATGTTAATAAAAGAGCCCAAATTTCCCAAAATATTGCGAAAAACAACAATCTTCCATTATAGATTGAATGTTTGAGGTGTATATCGGCATTTATTTCATTTTTAGAAATTTTAATTTTTCTCATTTTTCCATGAAAAGTGCCAATACCTTTGGCTTCTAGGTGAAAATCTCACTTGACACGAACCAAACAAAAATGTTTCCATGGTCAGTATTGTTGTTCATTTTCATCAAATTAATAAAATAAAACCCATAATAAATCATTAAAGACAAGAAATGAGCATAAAAGATGCCTCAGCGCAAGCGTTACTGTTAATAAAAGAGCCCAAATTTCCAAAAATATTGCGAAAAACAACAGTCTTCCATTATAGAGTGAATGTTTGAGGTGTATAGAAGGCATTTATTTCATTTTTAGAAATTTTAATTTTTCACATTTTTCCATGAAAAGTTCCAATACATTTGGGTCCCTTTGGGTTCTAGGTGAAAATCTCACTCGACACGAATCAAACAAAAATGTTTCCATGGTGTGTATTGTTGTTCATTTTCATCAAATAAACAAAATAAAACCCAGAATAAATCATTAAATACACTAAATGAGCATAAAAGATGCCTCAGCGCAAGTGTTAATGTTAGTAAAAGAGCCCAAATTTCCAAAAATATTGCGAAAAACAACAATCTTCCATTATAGAGTGAATGTTTGAGGTGTATAGAAGGCATTTATTTCATTTTTAGAAATTTTAATTTTTCACATTTTTCCATGAAAAGTGCCAATACCCCCCCCTTTGGGTTCTAGGGGAAAATCTCACTCGACACGAATCAAACAAAAATGTTTCCATGGGGTGTATTGTTGTTCATTTTCATCAAATAAACAAAATAAAACCCAGAATAAATCATTAAAGACACTAAATGAGCATAAAAGATGCCTAAGCGCAAGTGTTAATGTTAGTAAAAGAGCCCAAATTTCCAAAAATATTGCGAAAAACAACAATCTTCCATTATAGAGTGAATGTTTGAGGTGTATAGAAGGCATTTATTTCATTTTTAGAAATTTTAATTTTTCACATTTTTCCACGAAAAGTGCCAATACCCCCCCCCTTTGGGTTCTAGGTGAAAATCTCACTCGACACGAATCATACAAAAATGTTTCCATGGTGTGTATTGTTGTTCATTTTCTTCAAATAAACAAAATAAAACCCAGAATAAATCATTAAAGACAAGAAATGAGCATAAAAGATGCCTCAGCGCAAGTGTTAATGTTAATAAAAGAGCCCAAATTTCCAAAAATATTGCGAAAAACAACAATCTTGCATTATAGAGTGAATGTTTGAGGTGTATAGAAGGCATTTATTTCATTATTAGAAATTTTAATTTTTCGCATTTTTCCATGAAAAGTGGCAATACCCCCCCCTTTGGGTTGTAGGTGAAAATCTAACTCGACACGAATCAAACAAAAATGTTTCCATGGTGTGTATTGTTGTTAATTTTCTTCAAATAAACAAAATAAAACCCAGAAAAAATCATTAAAGACAAGAAATGAGCATAAAAGGTGCCTCAGCGCAAGTGTTAATGTTAGTAAAAGAGCCCAAATTTCCAAAAATAATGCGAAAAACAACAATCTTCCATTATAGAGTGAATGTTTGAGGTGTATAGAAGGCATTTATTTCATTTTTAGAAATTTTAATTTTTCACATTTTTCCATGAAAAGTGCCAATACCCCCCCTATGGGTTCTAGGTGAAAATCTCACTCGACACGAATCAAACAAAAATGTTTCCATGGTGTGTATTGTTGTTCATTTTAATCAAATAAACAAAATAAAACCCAGAATAAATCATTAAAGACAAGAAATGAGCATAAAAGATGCCTCAGCGAAAGTGTTAATGTTAGTAAAAGAGCCCAAATTTCCAAAAATATTGCGAAAAACAACAATCTTCCATTATAGAGTGAATGTTTGAGGTGTATAGAAGGCATTTATGTCATTTTTAGAAATTTTAATTTTTCACATTTTTCCATGAAAAGTGCAAATACCCCCCCCACTTTTGGTTCTAGGTGAAAATCTCACTCGACACGAATCAAACAAAAATGTTTCCATGGTGTGTATTGTTGTTCATTTTCATCAAATAAACAAAATAAAACCAAGAATAAATCATTAAAGACAAGAAATGAGCATAAAAGATACCTCAGCGCAAGTGTTAATGTTAGTAAAAGAGCCCAAATTTCCAAAAATATTGCGAAAAACAACAATCTTCCATTATAGAGTGAATGTTTGAGGTGTATAGAAGGCATTTATTTCATTTTTAGAAATTTTAATTTTTCACATTTTTCCATGAAAAGTTCCAATACCACCCCCTTTGGGTTCTAGGTGAAAATCTCACTCGACACGAATCCAACAAAAATGTTTCCATGGTGTGTATTGTTGTTCATTTTCATCAAATAAACAAAATAAAACCCAGAATAAATCATTAAAGACAAGAAATGAGCATAAAAGATGCCTCAGCGCAAGTGTTAATGTTAGTAAAAGAGCCCAAATTTCCAAAAATATTGCGAAAAATATAAATCTTCCAGTATAGAGTGAATGTTTGAGGTGTATGGAAGGCATTTATTTCATTATTAGAAATTTTAATTTTTCGCATTTTTCCATGAAAAGTGGCAATACCCCCCCCTTTGGGTTGTAGGTGAAAATCTAACTCGACACGAATCAAACAAAAATGTTTCCATGGTGTGTATTGTTGTTAATTTTCTTCAAATAAACAAAATAAAACCCAGAAAAAATCATTAAAGACAAGAAATGAGCATAAAAGGTTTCTCAGCGCAAGTGTTAATGTTAGTAAAAGAGCCCAAATTTCCAAAAATAATGCGAAAAACAACAATCTTCCATTATAGAGTGAATGTTTGAGGTGTATAGAAGGCATTTATTTCATTTTTAGAAATTTTAATTTTTCACATTTTTCCATGAAAAGTGCCAATACCCCCCCTATGGGTTCTAGGTGAAAATCTCACTCGACACGAATCAAACAAAAATGTTTCCATGGTCAGTATTGTTGTTCATTTTCATCAAATTAACAAAATAAAACCCTGAATAAATCATTAAAGACAAGAAATGAGCATAAAAGATGCCTCAGCGCAAGTGTTAATGTTAATAAAAGAGCCCAAATTTCCAAAAATATTGCGAAAAACAACAATCTTCCATTATAGATTGAATGTTTGAGGTGTATAGACGGCATTTATTTCATTTTTAGAAATTTTAATTTTTCTCATTTTTCCATGAAAAGTGCCAATACCTTTGGCTTCTAGGTGAAAATCTCACTCGACACGAACCAAACAAAAATGTTTCCATGGTCAGTATTGTTGTTCATTTTCATCAAATTAATAAAATAAAACCCAGAATAAATCATTAAAGACACTAAATGAGCATAAAAGATGCCTAAGCGCAAGTGTTAATGTTAGTAAAAGAGCCCAAATTTCCAAAAATATTGCGAAAAACAACAATCTTCCATTATAGAGTGAATGTTTGAGGTGTATAGAAGGCATTTATTTCATTTTTAGAAATTTTAATTTTTCACATTTTTCCATGAAAAGTGCCAATACCTTTGGCTTCTAGGTGAAAATCTCACTCGACACGAATCAAACAAAAATGTTTCCATGGTGTGTGTTGTTGTTAATTTTCTTCAAATAAACAAAATAAAACCCAGAAAAAATCATTAAAGACAAGAAATGAGCATAAAAGATGCCTCAGCGCAAGCGTTACTGCTAGTAAAAGAGCCCAAATTTCCAAAAATATTGCGAAAAACAACAGTCTTCCATTATAGAGTGAATGTTTGAGGTGTATAGAAGGCATTTATTTCATTTTTAGAAATTTTAATTTTTCACATTTTTCCATGAAAAGTTCCAATACCCCCCCCTTTGGGTTCTAGGTGAAAATCTCACTCGACACGAATCAAACAAAAATGTTTCCATGGTGTGTATTGTTGTTCATTTTCATCAAATAAACAAAATAAAACCCAGAATAAATCATTAAAGACACTAAATGAGCATAAAAGATGCCTCAGCGCAAGTGTTAATGTTAGTAAAAGAGCCCAAATTTCCAAAAATATTGCGAAAAACAACAATCTTCCATTATAGAGTGAATGTTTGAGGTGTATAGAAGGCATTTATTTCATTTTTAGAAATTTTAATTTTTCACATTTTTCCATGAAAAGTGCCAATACCCCCCCTTTGGGTTCTAGGGGAAAATCTCACTCGACACGAATCAAACAAAAATGTTTCCATGGGGTGTATTGTTGTTCATTTTCATCAAATAAACAAAATAAAACCCAGAATAAATCATTAAAGACACTAAATGAGCATAAAAGATGCCTAAGCGCAAGTGTTAATGTTAGTAAAAGAGCCCAAATTTCCAAAAATATTGCGAAAAACAACAATCTTCCATTATAGAGTGAATGTTTGAGGTGTATAGGAGGCATTTATTTCATTTTTAGAAATTTTTATTTTTCACATTTTTCCATGAAAAGTGCCAATACCCCCCCCTTTGGGTTATAGGTGAAAATCTAACTCGACACGAATCAAACAAAAATGTTTCCATGGTGTGTATTGTTGTTAATTTTCTTCAAATAAACAAAATAAAACCCAGAAAAAATCATTAAAGACAAGAAATGAGCATAAAAGGTGCCTCAGCGCAAGTGTTAATGTTAGTAAAAGAGCCCAAATTTCCAAAAATAATGCGAAAAACAACAATCTTCCATTATAGAGTGAATGTTTGAGGTGTATAGAAGGCATTTATTTCATTTTTAGAAATTTTAATTTTTCACATTTTTCCATGAAAAGTGCCAATACCTTTGGGTTCTAAGTGAAATTCTCACTCGACACAAATCAAACGAAAATGTTTCCATGGTGTGTATTGTTGTTCATTTTCATCAAATAAACAAATTAAAACCCAGAATAAATCAATAAAGACAAGAAATGAGCATAAAAGATGCCTCAGCGAAAGTGTTAACGTTAGTAAAAGAGCCCAAATTTCCAAAAATATTGCGAAAAATATAAATCTTCCAGTATAGAGTGAATGTTTGAGGTGTATAGAAGGCATTTTTTTCATTTTTAGAAATTTTAATTTTTCTCATTTTTCCATGAAAAGTGCCAATACCCCCCCCTTTGGGTTCTAGGTGAAAATCTCACTCGACACGAATCAAACAAACATGTTTCCATGGTGTGTATTGGTGTTCATTTTCATCAAATAAACAAAATAAAACCCAGAATAAATCATTAAAGACAAGAAATGAGCATAAAAGGTGCCTCAGCGCAAGGGTTAATGTTAGTAAAAGAGCCCAAATTTCCAAAAATATTGCGAAAAACAACAATCTTCCATTATAGAGTGAATGTTTGAGGTGTATAGAAGGCATTTATTTCATTTTTAGAAATTTTAATTTTTCACATTTTTTCATGAAAAGTGCCAATACCCCCCCCTATGGGTTCTAGGTAAAAATCTCACTCGACACGAATCAAACAAAAATGTTTCCATGGTCAGTATTTTTGTTCATTTTCATCAAATTAACAAAATAAAACCCAGAATAAATCATTAAAGACAAGAAATGAGCATAAAAGATGCCTCAGCGCAAGTGTTAATGTTAATAAAAGAGCCCAAATTTCCAAAAATATTGCGAAAAACAACAATCTTCCATTATAGATTGAATGTTTGAGGTGTATATCGGCATTTATTTCATTTTTAGAAATTTTAATTTTTCTCATTTTTCCATGAAAAGTGCCAATACCTTTGGCTTCTAGGTGAAAATCTCACTTGACACGAACCAAACAAAAATGTTTCCATGGTCAGTATTGTTGTTCATTTTCATCAAATTAATAAAATAAAACCCATAATAAATCATTAAAGACAAGAAATGAGCATAAAAGATGCCTCAGCGCAAGCGTTACTGTTAATAAAAGAGCCCAAATTTCCAAAAATATTGCGAAAAACAACAGTCTTCCATTATAGAGTGAATGTTTGAGGTGTATAGAAGGCATTTATTTCATTTTTAGAAATTTTAATTTTTCACATTTTTCCATGAAAAGTTCCAATACATTTGGGTCCCTTTGGGTTCTAGGTGAAAATCTCACTCGACACGAATCAAACAAAAATGTTTCCATGGTGTGTATTAATGTTCATTTTCATCAAATAAATAAAATAAAACCCAGAATAAATCATTAAAGACAAGAAATGAGTATAAAAGATGCCTTAGCGAAAGTGTTAATGTTAGTAAAAGAGCCCAAATTTCCAAAAATATTGCGAAAAACAACAATCTTCCATTATAGAGTGAATGTTTGAGGGTTATAGAAGGCATTTATTTCATTTTTAGAAATTTTAATTTTTCACATTTTTCCATGAAAAGTGCCAATACCCCCCCTTTGGGTTCTAGGTGAAAATTTCACTCGACACGGATAAAACAAAAATGTTTCCATGGTGTGTATTGTTGTTCATTTTCATCAAATAAACAAATTAAAACCCAGAATAAATCATTAAAGACCAGAAATGAGCAAAAAAGATGCCTCAGCGCAAGTGTTAATGTTAGTAAAAGAGCCCAAATTTCCAAAAATATTGCGAAAAACAACAATCTTCTTTTAAAGAGTGAATGTTTGAGGTGTATAGAAGGCATTTATTTCATTTTTAGAAATTTTAATTTTTCACATTTTTCCATGAAAAGTGCCAATACCCCCCCCTTTGGGTTCTAGGTGAAAATCTCACTCGACACGAATCAAACAAAAATGTTTCCATGGTGTGTATTGTTGTTCATTTTCATCAAATAAACAAAATAAAACCCAGAATAAATCATTAAAGACAAGAAATGAGCATAAAAGATGCCTCAGCGCGAGTGTTAATGTTAGTTAAAGAGCCAAAATTTCCAAAAATATTGCGAAAAACAACAGTCTTCCATTATAGAGTGAATGTTTGAGGTGTATAGAAGGCATTTATTTCATTTTTAGAAATTTTAATTTTTCACATTTTTCCATGAAAAGTTCCAATACCACCCCCTTTGGGTTCTAGGTGAAAATCTCACTCGACACGAATCAAACAAAAATGTTTCCATGGTGTGTATTGTTGTTCATTTTCATCAAATAAACAAAATAAAACCCAGAATAAATCATTAAAGACAAGAAATGAGCATAAAAGATGCCTCAGCGCAGTGTTAATGTTAGTAAAAGAGCCCAAATTTCCAAAAATATTGCGAAAAACAACAATCTTCCATTATAGAGTGAATGTTTGAGGTGTATAGAAGGCATTTATTTCATTATTAGAAATATTAATTTTTCGCATTTTTCCATGAAAAGTGGCAATACCCCCCCCTTTGGGTTGTAGGTGAAAATCTAACTCGACACATATCAAACAAAAATAATTCCATGGTGTGTATTGTTGTTAATTTTCTTCAAATAAACAAAATAAAACCCAGAAAAAATCATTAAAGACAAGAAATGAGCATAAAAGGTGCCTCAGCGCAAGTGTTAATGTTAGTAAAAGAGCCCAAATTTCCAAAAATATTGCAAAAAACAACAATCTTCCATTATAGAGTGAATGTTTGAGGTGTATAGAAGGCATTTATTTCATTTTTAGAAATTTTAATTTTTCACATTTTTCCATGAAAAGTGCCAATACCCCCCCCCTTTTGGTTCTAGGTGAAAATCTCACTCGACACGAATCAAACAAAAATGTTTCCATGGTGTGTATTGTTGTTCATTTTCTTCAAATAAACAAAATAAAACCCAGAAAAAATCATTAAAGACAAGAAATGAGCATAAAAGATGCCTCAGCGCGAGTGTTAATGTTAGTAAAAGAGCCAAAATTTCCAAAAATATTGCGAAAAACAACAGTCTTCCATTATAGAGTGAATGTTTGAGGTGTATAGAAGGCATTTATTTCATTTTTAGAAATTTTAATTTTTCACATTTTTCCATGAAAAGTTCCAATACCACCCCCTTTGGGTTCTAGGTGAAAATCTCACTCGACACGAATCAAACAAAAATGTTCTCATGGTGTGTATTGTTGTTCATTTTCTTCAAATAAACAAAATAAAACCCAGAATAAATCATTAAAGACAAGAAATGAGCATAAAAGATGCCTCAGCGCGAGTGTTAATGTTAGTAAAAGAGCCAAAATTTCCAAAAATATTGCGAAAAACAACAGTCTTCCATTATAGAGTGAATGTTTGAGGTGTATAGAAGGCATTTATTTCATTTTTAGAAATTTTAATTTTTCACATTTTTCCATGAAAAGTTCCAATACCACCCCCTTTGGGTTCTAGGTGAAAATCTCACTCGACACGAATCAAACAAAAATGTTTCCATGGTGTGTATTGTTGTTCATTTTCATCAAATAAACAAAATAAAACCCAGAATAAATCATTAAAGACAAGAAATGAGCATAAAAGATGCCTCAGCGCAAGTGTTAATGTTAGTAAAAGAGCCCAAATTTCCAAAAATATTGCGAAAAACAACAATCTTCCATTATAGAGTGAATGTTTGAGGTGTATAGAAGGCATTTATTTCATTATTAGAAATATTAGATTTTCGCATTTTTCCATGAAAAGTGGCAATACCCCCCCCTTTGGGTTGTAGGTGAAAATCTAACTCGACACATATCAAACAAAAATAATTCCATGGTGTGTATTGTTGTTAATTTTCTTCAAATAAACAAAATAAAACCCAGAAAAAATCATTAAAGACAAGAAATGAGCATAAAAGGTGCCTCAGCGCAAGTGTTAATGTTAGTAAAAGAGCCCAAATTTCCAAAAATATTGCAAAAAACAACAATCTTCCATTATAGAGTGAATGTTTGAGGTGTATAGAAGGCATTTATTTCATTTTTAGAAATTTTAATTTTTCACATTTTTCCATGAAAAGTGCCAATACCCCCCCCCTTTTGGTTCTAGGTGAAAATCTCACTCGACACGAATCAAACAAAAATGTTTCCATGGTGTGTATTGTTGTTAATTTTCATTAAATAAACAAAATAAAACCAAGAATAAATCATTAAAGACAAGAAATTAGCATAAAAGATACCTCAGCGCAAGTGTTAATGTTAGTAAAAGAGCCCAAATTTCCAAAAATATTGCGAAAAACAACAATCTTCCATTATAGAGTGAATGTTTGAGGTGTATAGAAGGCATTTATTTCATTTTTAGAAATTTTAATTTTTCACATTTTTCCATGAAAAGTGCCAATACCTTTGGGTTCTAAGTGAAATTCTCACTCGACACAAATCAAACGAAAATGTTTCCATGGTGTGTATTGTTGTTCATTTTCATCAAATAAACAAATTAAAACCCAGAATAAATCAATCAAGACAAGAAATGAGCATAAAAGATGCCTCAGCGAAAGTGTTAATGTTAGTAAAAGAGCCCAAATTTCCAAAAATATTGCGAAAAATATAAATCTTCCAGTATAGAGTGAATGTTTGAGGTGTATAGACGGCATTTATTTCATTTTTAGAAATTTTAATTTTTCTCATTTTTCCATGAAAAGTGCCAATACCCCCCCCTTTGGGTTCTAGGTGAAAATCTCACTCGACACGAATCAAACAAAAATGTTTCCATGGTGTGTATTGTTGTTCATTTTCTTCAAATAAACAAAATAAAACCCAGAAAAAATCATTAAAGACAAGAAATGAGCATAAAAGATGCCTCAGCGCGAGTGTTAATGTTAGTAAAAGAGCCAAAATTTCCAAAAATATTGCGAAAAACAACAGTCTTCCATTATAGAGTGAATGTTTGAGGTGTATAGAAGGCATTTATTTCATTTTTAGAAATTTTAATTTTTCACATTTTTCCATGAAAAGTTCCAATACCACCCCCTTTGGGTTCTAGGTGAAAATCTCACTCGACACGAATCCAACAAAAATGTTTCCATGGTGTGTATTGTTGTTCATTTTCATCAAATAAACAAAATAAAACCCAGAATAAATCATTAAAGACAAGAAATGAGCATAAAAGATGCCTCAGCGCAAGTGTTAATGTTAGTAAAAGAGCCCAAATTTCCAAAAATATTGCGAAAAACAACAATCTTCCATTATAGAGTGAATGTTTGAGGTGTATAGAAGGCATTTATTTCATTTTTAGAAATTTTAATTTTTCACATTTTTCCATGAAAAGTGCCAAAAACCCCCCCTTTGGGTTCTAGGTGAAAATCTCACTCGACACGAATCAAACAAAAAGGTTTCCATGGTGTGTATTGTTGTTAATTTTCTTCAAATAAACAAAATAAAACCCAGAAAAAATCATTAAAGACAAGAAATGAGCATAAAAGGTGCCTCAGCGCAAGTGTTAATGTTAGTAAAAAAGCCCAAATTTCCAAAAATATTGCAAAAAACAACAATCTTCCATTATAGAGTGAATGTTTGAGGTGTATAGAAGGCATTTATTTTATTTTTAGAAATTTTAATTTTTCACATTTTTCCATGAAAAGTGCCAATACCCCCCCCTATGGGTTCTAGGTAAAAATCTCACTCGACACGAATCAAACAAAAATGTTTCCATGGTCAGTATTTTTGTTCATTTTCATCAAATTAACAAAATAAAACCCAGAATAAATCATTAAAGACAAGAAATGAGCATAAAAGATGCCTCAGCGCAAGTGTTAATGTTAATAAAAGAGCCCAAATTTCCCAAAATATTGCGAAAAACAACAATCTTCCATTATAGATTGAATGTTTGAGGTGTATATCGGCATTTATTTCATTTTTAGAAATTTTAATTTTTCTCATTTTTCCATGAAAAGTGCCAATACCTTTGGCTTCTAGGTGAAAATCTCACTTGACACGAACCAAACAAAAATGTTTCCATGGTCAGTATTGTTGTTCATTTTCATCAAATTAATAAAATAAAACCCATAATAAATCATTAAAGACAAGAAATGAGCATAAAAGATGCCTCAGCGCAAGCGTTACTGTTAATAAAAGAGCCCAAATTTCCAAAAATATTGCGAAAAACAACAGTCTTCCATTATAGAGTGAATGTTTGAGGTGTATAGAAGGCATTTATTTCATTTTTAGAAATTTTAATTTTTCACATTTTTCCATGAAAAGTTCCAATACATTTGGGTCCCTTTGGGTTCTAGGTGAAAATCTCACTCGACACGAATCAAACAAAAATGTTTCCATGGTGTGTATTGTTGTTCATTTTCATCAAATAAACAAAATAAAACCCAGAATAAATCATTAAAGACACTAAATGAGCATAAAAGATGCCTCAGCGCAAGTGTTAATGTTAGTAAAAGAGCCCAAATTTCCAAAAATATTGCGAAAAACAACAATCTTCCATTATAGAGTGAATGTTTGAGGTGTATAGAAGGCATTTATTTCATTTTTAGAAATTTTAATTTTTCACATTTTTCCATGAAAAGTGCCAATACCCCCCCCTTTGGGTTCTAGGGGAAAATCTCACTCGACACGAATCAAACAAAAATGTTTCCATGGGGTGTATTGTTGTTCATTTTCATCAAATAAACAAAATAAAACCCAGAATAAATCATTAAAGACACTAAATGAGCATAAAAGATGCCTAAGCGCAAGTGTTAATGTTAGTAAAAGAGCCCAAATTTCCAAAAATATTGCGAAAAACAACAATCTTCCATTATAGAGTGAATGTTTGAGGTGTATAGGAGGCATTTATTTCATTATTAGAAATTTTAATTTTTCGCATTTTTCCATGAAAAGTGGCAATACCCCCCCCTTTGGGTTGTAGGTGAAAATCTAACTCGACACGAATCAAACAAAAATGTTTCCATGGTGTGTATTGTTGTTAATTTTCTTCAAATAAACAAAATAAAACCCAGAAAAAATCATTAAAGACAAGAAATGAGCATAAAAGGTGCCTCAGCGCAAGTGTTAATGTTAGTAAAAGAGCCCAAATTTCCAAAAATAATGCGAAAAACAACAATCTTCCATTATAGAGTGAATGTTTGAGGTGTATAGAAGGCATTTATTTCATTTTTAGAAATTTTAATTTTTCACATTTTTCCATGAAAAGTGCCAATACCCCCCCTATGGGTTCTAGGTGAAAATCTCACTCGACACGAATCAAACAAAAATGTTTCCATGGTGTGTATTGTTGTTCATTTTAATCAAATAAACAAAATAAAACCCAGAATAAATCATTAAAGACAAGAAATGAGCATAAAAGATGCCTCAGCGAAAGTGTTAATGTTAGTAAAAGAGCCCAAATTTCCAAAAATATTGCGAAAAACAACAATCTTCCATTATAGAGTGAATGTTTGAGGTGTATAGAAGGCATTTATGTCATTTTTAGAAATTTTAATTTTTCACATTTTTCCATGAAAAGTGCAAATACCCCCCCCACTTTTGGTTCTAGGTGAAAATCTCACTCGACACGAATCAAACAAAAATGTTTCCATGGTGTGTATTGTTGTTCATTTTCATCAAATAAACAAAATAAAACCAAGAATAAATCATTAAAGACAAGAAATGAGCATAAAAGATACCTCAGCGCAAGTGTTAATGTTAGTAAAAGAGCCCAAATTTCCAAAAATATTGCGAAAAACAACAATCTTCCATTATAGAGTGAATGTTTGAGGTGTATAGAAGGCATTTATTTCATTTTTAGAAATTTTAATTTTTCACATTTTTCCATGAAAAGTTCCAATACCACCCCCTTTGGGTTCTAGGTGAAAATCTCACTCGACACGAATCCAACAAAAATGTTTCCATGGTGTGTATTGTTGTTCATTTTCATCAAATAAACAAAATAAAACCCAGAATAAATCATTAAAGACAAGAAATGAGCATAAAAGATGCCTCAGCGCAAGTGTTAATGTTAGTAAAAGAGCCCAAATTTCCAAAAATATTGCGAAAAATATAAATCTTCCAGTATAGAGTGAATGTTTGAGGTGTATGGAAGGCATTTATTTCATTATTAGAAATTTTAATTTTTCGCATTTTTCCATGAAAAGTGGCAATACCCCCCCCTTTGGGTTGTAGGTGAAAATCTAACTCGACACGAATCAAACAAAAATGTTTCCATGGTGTGTATTGTTGTTAATTTTCTTCAAATAAACAAAATAAAACCCAGAAAAAATCATTAAAGACAAGAAATGAGCATAAAAGGTTTCTCAGCGCAAGTGTTAATGTTAGTAAAAGAGCCCAAATTTCCAAAAATAATGCGAAAAACAACAATCTTCCATTATAGAGTGAATGTTTGAGGTGTATAGAAGGCATTTATTTCATTTTTAGAAATTTTAATTTTTCACATTTTTCCATGAAAAGTGCCAATACCCCCCCTATGGGTTCTAGGTGAAAATCTCACTCGACACGAATCAAACAAAAATGTTTCCATGGTGTGTGTTGTTGTTAATTTTCTTCAAATAAACAAAATAAAACCCAGAAAAAATCATTAAAGACAAGAAATGAGCATAAAAGGTGCCTCAGCGCAAGTGTTAATGTTAGTAAAAAAGCCCAAATTTCCAAAAATATTGCAAAAAACAACAATCTTCCATTATAGAGTGAATGTTTGAGGTGTATAGAAGGCATTTATTTCATTTTTAGAAATTTTAATTTTTCACATTTTTCCATGAAAAGTGCCAATACCCCCCCCTATGGGTTCTAGGTGAAAATCTCACTCGACACGAATCAAACAAAAATGTTTCCATGGTCAGTATTGTTGTTCATTTTCATCAAATTAACAAAATAAAACCCAGAATAAATCATTAAAGACAAGAAATGAGCATAAAAGATGCCTCAGCGCAAGTGTTAATGTTAATAAAAGAGCCCAAATTTCCAAAAATATTGCGAAAAACAACAATCTTCCATTATAGATTGAATGTTTGAGGTGTATAGACGGCATTTATTTCATTTTTAGAAATTTTAATTTTTCTCATTTTTCCATGAAAAGTGCCAATACCTTTGGCTTCTAGGTGAAAATCTCACTCGACACGAACCAAACAAAAATGTTTCCATGGTCAGTATTGTTGTTCATTTTCATCAAATTAATAAAATAAAACCCATAATAAATCATTAAAGACAAGAAATGAGCATAAAAGATGCCTCAGCGCAAGCGTTACTGCTAGTAAAAGAGCCCAAATTTCCAAAAATATTGCGAAAAACAACAGTCTTCCATTATAGAGGGAATGTTTGAGGTGTATAGAAGGCATTTATTTCATTTTTAGAAATTTTAATTTTTCACATTTTTCCATGAAAAGTTCCAATACCCCCCCCTTTGGGTTCTAGGTGAAAATCTCACTCGACACGAATCAAACAAAAATGTTTCCATGGTGTGTATTGTCGTTCATTTTCATCAAATAAACAAAATAAAACCCAGAATAAATCATTAAAGACACTAAATGAGCATAAAAGATGCCTCAGCGCAAGTGTTAATGTTAGTAAAAGAGCCCAAATTTCCAAAAATATTGCGAAAAACAACAATCTTCCATTATAGAGTGAATGTTTGAGGTGTATAGAAGGCATTTATTTCATTTTTAGAAATTTTAATTTTTCACATTTTTCCATGAAAAGTGCCAATACCCCCCCTTTGGGTTCTAGGGGAAAATCTCACTCGACACGAATCAAACAAAAATGTTTCCATGGGGTGTATTGTTGTTCATTTTCATCAAATAAACAAAATAAAACCCAGAATAAATCATTAAAGACACTAAATGAGCATAAAAGATGCCTAAGCGCAAGTGTTAATGTTAGTAAAAGAGCCCAAATTTCCAAAAATATTGCGAAAAACAACAATCTTCCATTATAGAGTGAATGTTTGAGGTGTATAGGAGGCATTTATTTCATTTTTAGAAATTTTTATTTTTCACATTTTTCCATGAAAAGTGCCAATACCCCCCCCTTTGGGTTATAGGTGAAAATCTAACTCGACACGAATCAAACAAAAATGTTTCCATGGTGTGTATTGTTGTTAATTTTCTTCAAATAAACAAAATAAAACCCAGAAAAAATCATTAAAGACAAGAAATGAGCATAAAAGGTGCCTCAGCGCAAGTGTTAATGTTAGTAAAAGAGCCCAAATTTCCAAAAATATTGCGAAAAACAACAATCTTCCATTATAGAGTGAATGTTTGAGGTGTATAGAAGGCATTTATTTCATTTTTAGAAATTTTAATTTTTCACATTTTTCCATGAAAAGTGCCAATACCTTTGGGTTCTAAGTGAAATTCTCACTCGACACAAATCAAACGAAAATGTTTCCATGGTGTGTATTGTTGTTCATTTTCATCAAATAAACAAATTAAAACCCAGAATAAATCAATAAAGACAAGAAATGAGCATAAAAGATGCCTCAGCGAAAGTGTTAACGTTAGTAAAAGAGCCCAAATTTCCAAAAATATTGCGAAAAATATAAATCTTCCAGTATAGAGTGAATGTTTGAGGTGTATAGAAGGCATTTTTTTCATTTTTAGAAATTTTAATTTTTCTCATTTTTCCATGAAAAGTGCCAATACCCCCCCCTTTGGGTTCTAGGTGAAAATCTCACTCGACACGAATCAAACAAACATGTTTCCATGGTGTGTATTGGTGTTCATTTTCATCAAATAAACAAAATAAAACCCAGAATAAATCATTAAAGACAAGAAATGAGCATAAAAGGTGCCTCAGCGCAAGGGTTAATGTTAGTAAAAGAGCCCAAATTTCCAAAAATATTGCGAAAAACAACAATCTTCCATTATAGAGTGAATGTTTGAGGTGTATAGAAGGCATTTATTTCATTTTTAGAAATTTTAATTTTTCACATTTTTTCATGAAAAGTGCCAATACCCCCCCCTATGGGTTCTAGGTAAAAATCTCACTCGACACGAATCAAACAAAAATGTTTCCATGGTCAGTATTTTTGTTCATTTTCATCAAATTAACAAAATAAAACCCAGAATAAATCATTAAAGACAAGAAATGAGCATAAAAGATGCCTCAGCGCAAGTGTTAATGTTAATAAAAGAGCCCAAATTTCCAAAAATATTGCGAAAAACAACAATCTTCCATTATAGATTGAATGTTTGAGGTGTATATCGGCATTTATTTCATTTTTAGAAATTTTAATTTTTCTCATTTTTCCATGAAAAGTGCCAATACCTTTGGCTTCTAGGTGAAAATCTCACTTGACACGAACCAAACAAAAATGTTTCCATGGTCAGTATTGTTGTTCATTTTCATCAAATTAATAAAATAAAACCCATAATAAATCATTAAAGACAAGAAATGAGCATAAAAGATGCCTCAGCGCAAGCGTTACTGTTAATAAAAGAGCCCAAATTTCCAAAAATATTGCGAAAAACAACAGTCTTCCATTATAGAGTGAATGTTTGAGGTGTATAGAAGGCATTTATTTCATTTTTAGAAATTTTAATTTTTCACATTTTTCCATGAAAAGTTCCAATACATTTGGGTCCCTTTGGGTTCTAGGTGAAAATCTCACTCGACACGAATCAAACAAAAATGTTTCCATGGTGTGTATTGTTGTTCATTTTCATCAAATAAACAAAATAAAACCCAGAATAAATCATTAAAGACACTAAATGAGCATAAAAGATGCCTCAGCGCAAGTGTTAATGTTAGTAAAAGAGCCCAAATTTCCAAAAATATTGCGAAAAACAACAATCTTCCATTATAGAGTGAATGTTTGAGGTGTATAGAAGGCATTTATTTCATTTTTAGAAATTTTAATTTTTCACATTTTTCCATGAAAAGTGCCAATACCCCCCCCTTTGGGTTCTAGGGGAAAATCTCACTCGACACGAATCAAACAAAAATGTTTCCATGGGGTGTATTGTTGTTCATTTTCATCAAATAAACAAAATAAAACCCAGAATAAATCATTAAAGACACTAAATGAGCATAAAAGATGCCTAAGCGCAAGTGTTAATGTTAGTAAAAGAGCCCAAATTTCCAAAAATATTGCGAAAAACAACAATCTTCCATTATAGAGTGAATGTTTGAGGTGTATAGGAGGCATTTATTTCATTTTTAGAAATTTTTATTTTTCACATTTTTCCACGAAAAGTGCCAATACCCCCCCCTTTGGGTTCTAGGTGAAAATCTCACTCGACACGAATCATACAAAAATGTTTCCATGGTGTGTATTGTTGTTCATTTTCTTCAAATAAACAAAATAAAACCCAGAATAAATCATTAAAGACAAGAAATGAGCATAAAAGATGCCTCAGCGCAAGTGTTAATGTTAATAAAAGAGCCCAAATTTCCAAAAATATTGCGAAAAACAACAATCTTCCATTATAGAGTGAATGTTTGAGGTGTATAGAAGGCATTTATTTCATTATTAGAAATTTTAATTTTTCGCATTTTTCCATGAAAAGTGGCAATACCCCCCCCTTTGGGTTGTAGGTGAAAATCTAACTCGACACGAATCAAACAAAAATGTTTCCATGGTGTGTATTGTTGTTAATTTTCTTCAAATAAACAAAATAAAACCCAGAAAAAATCATTAAAGACAAGAAATGAGCATAAAAGGTGCCTCAGCGCAAGTGTTAATGTTAGTAAAAGAGCCCAAATTTCCAAAAATAATGCGAAAAACAACAATCTTCCATTATAGAGTGAATGTTTGAGGTGTATAGAAGGCATTTATTTCATTTTTAGAAATTTTAATTTTTCACATTTTTCCATGAAAAGTGCCAATACCCCCCCTCTGGGTTCTAGGTGAAAATCTCACTCGACACGAATCAAACAAAAATGTTTCCATGGTGTGTATTGTTGTTCATTTTAATCAAATAAACAAAATAAAACCCAGAATAAATCATTAAAGACAAGAAATGAGCATAAAAGATGCCTCAGCGAAAGTGTTAATGTTAGTAAAAGAGCCCAAATTTCCAAAAATATTGCGAAAAACAACAATCTTCCATTATAGAGTGAATGTTTGAGGTGTATAGAAGGCATTTTTTTCATTTTTAGAAATATTAATTTTTCTCATTTTTCCATGAAAAGTGCCAATACCCCCCCCTTTGGGTTCTAGGTGAAAATCTCACTCGACACGAATCAAACAAACATGTTTCCATGGTGTGTATTGGTGTTCATTTTCATCAAATAAACAAAATAAAACCCAGAATAAATCATTAAAGACAAGAAATGAGCATAAAAGGTGCCTCAGCGCAAGGGTTAATGTTAGTAAAAGAGCCCAAATTTCCAAAAATATTGCGAAAAACGACAATCTTCCATTATAGAGTGAATGTTTGAGGTGTATAGAAGGCATTTATTTCATTTTTAGAAATTTTAATTTTTCACATTTTTCCATGAAAAGTGCGAATACCCCTTTGGGTTCTAGGTGAAAATCTCACTCGACACGAATCAAACAAAAATGTTTCCATGGTGTGTATTGTTGTTCATTTTCTACAAATAAACAAAATAAAACCCAGAATAAATCATTAAAGACAAGAAATGAGCATAAAAGATGCCTCAGCGCAAGTGTTAAAGTTAATAAAAGAGCCCAAATTTCCAAAAATATTGCGAAAAACAACAATCTTCCATTATAGAGTGAATGTTTGAGGTGTATAGACGGCATTTATTTCATTTTTAGAAATTTTAATTTTTCACATTTTTCCATGAAAAGTGCCAATACCCCCCCTTTGGGTTCTAGGGGAAAATCTCACTCGACACGAATCAAACAAAAATGTTTCCATGGGGTGTATTGTTGTTCATTTTCATCAAATAAACAAAATAAAACCCAGAATAAATCATTAAAGACACTAAATGAGCATAAAAGATGCCTAAGCGCAAGTGTTAATGTTAGTAAAAGAGCCCAAATTTCCAAAAATATTGCGAAAAACAACAATCTTCCATTATAGAGTGAATGTTTGAGGTGTATAGGAGGCATTTATTTCATTTTTAGAAATTTTTATTTTTCACATTTTTCCATGAAAAGTGCCAATACCCCCCCCTTTGGGTTATAGGTGAAAATCTAACTCGACACGAATCAAACAAAAATGTTTCCATGGTGTGTATTGTTGTTAATTTTCTTCAAATAAACAAAATAAAACCCAGAAAAAATCATTAAAGACAAGAAATGAGCATAAAAGGTGCCTCAGCGCAAGTGTTAATGTTAGTAAAAGAGCCCAAATTTCCAAAAATATTGCGAAAAACAACAATCTTCCATTATAGAGTGAATGTTTGAGGTGTATAGAAGGCATTTATTTCATTTTTAGAAATTTTAATTTTTCACATTTTTCCATGAAAAGTGCCAATACCTTTGGGTTCTAAGTGAAATTCTCACTCGACACAAATCAAACGAAAATGTTTCCATGGTGTGTATTGTTGTTCATTTTCATCAAATAAACAAATTAAAACCCAGAATAAATCAATAAATACAAGAAATGAGCATAAAAGATGCCTCAGCGAAAGTGTTAACGTTAGTAAAAGAGCCCAAATTTCCAAAAATATTGCGAAAAATATAAATCTTCCAGTATAGAGTGAATGTTTGAGGTGTATAGAAGGCATTTTTTTCATTTTTAGAAATTTTAATTTTTCTCATTTTTCCATGAAAAGTGCCAATACCCCCCCCTTTGGGTTCTAGGTGAAAATCTCACTCGACACGAATCAAACAAACATGTTTCCATGGTGTGTATTGGTGTTCATTTTCATCAAATAAACAAAATAAAACCCAGAATAAATCATTAAAGACAAGAAATGAGCATAAAAGGTGCCTCAGCGCAAGGGTAAATGTTAGTAAAAGAGCCCAAATTTCCAAAAATATTGCGAAAAACAACAATCTTCCATTATAGAGTGAATGTTTGAGGTGTATAGAAGGCATTTATTTCATTTTTAGAAATTTTAATTTTTCACATTTTTCCATGAAAAGTGCGAATACCCCCCCTTTGGGTTCTAGGTGAAAATCTCCCTGGACACGAATCAAACAAAAATGTTTCCATGGTGTGTATTGTTGTTCATTTTCTACAAATAAACAAAATAAAACCCAGAATAAATCATTAAAGACAAGAAATGAGCATAAAAGATGCCTCAGCGCAAGTGTTAATGTTAATAAAAGAGCCCAAATTTCCAAAAATATTGCGAAAAACAACAATCTTCCATTATAGAGTAAATGTTTGAGGTGTATAGACGGCATTTATTTCATTTTTAGAAATTTTAATTTTTCACATTTTTCCATGAAAAGTGCCAATACCTTTGGCTTCTAGGTGAAAATCTCACTCGACACGAACCAAACAAAAATGTTTCCATGGTCAGTTTTGTTGTTCATTTTCATCAAATTAACAAAATAAAACCCAGAATAAATCATTAAAGACAAGAAATGAGCATAAAAAATGCCTCAGCGCAAGTGTTACTGTTAGTAAAAGAGCCCAAATTTCCAAAAATATTGCGAAAAACAACAATCTTCCATTATAGAGTGAATGTTTGAGGTGTATAGAAGGCATTTATTTCATTTTTAGAAATTTTAATTTTTCACATTTTTCCATGAAAAGTGCCATTCCCCCCCCCCCTTTGGATTCTAGGTGAAAATCTCACTCGACACGAATCAAACAAAAATGTTTCCATGGTGTGTATTATTGTTCATTTTCATCAAATAAACAAAATAAAACCCAGAATAAATCATTAAATACAAGAAATGAGCATAAAAGATGCCTCAGCGCAAGTGTTAATGTTAGTAAAAGAGCCCAAATTTCCAAAAATATTGCGAAAAACAACAATCTTCCATTATAGAGTGAATGTTTGAGGTGTATAGAAGGCATTTATTTCATTTTTAGAAATTTTAATTTTTCACATTTTTCCATGAAAAGTGCCAAAAACCCCCCCTTTGGGTTCTAGGTGAAAATCTCACTCGACACGAATCAAACAAAAATGTTTCCATGGTGTGTATTGTTGTTAATTTTCTTCAAATAAACAAAATAAAACCCAGAAAAAATCATTAAAGACAAGAAATGAGCATAAAAGGTGCCTCAGCGCAAGTGTTAATGTTAGTAAAAAAGCCCAAATTTCCAAAAATATTGCAAAAAACAACAATCTTCCATTATAGAGAGAATGTTTGAGGTGTATAGAAGGCATTTATTTCATTTTTAGAAATTTTAATTTTTCACATTTTTCCATGAAAAGTGCCAATACCCCCCCCTAAGGGTTCTAGGTGAAAATCTCACTCGACACGAATCAAACAAAAATGTTTCCATGGTCAGTATTGTTGTTCATTTTCATCAAATTAACAAAATAAAACCCAGAAAAAATCATTAAAGACAAGAAATGAGCATAAAAGGTGCCTCAGCGCAAGTGTTAATGTTAGTAAAAGAGCCCAAATTTCCAAAAATAATGCGAAAAACAACAATCTTCCATTATAGAGTGAATGTTTGAGGTGTATAGAAGGCATTTATTTCATTTTTAGAAATTTTAATTTTTCACATTTTTCCATGAAAAGTGCCAATACCCCCCCTATGGGTTCTAGGTGAAAATCTCACTTGACACGAATCAAACAAAAATGTTTCCATGGTGTGTATTGTTGTTCATTTTAATCAAATAAACAAAATAAAACCCAGAATAAATCATTAAAGACAAGAAATGAGCATAAAAGATGCCTCAGCGAAAGTGTTAATGTTAGTAAAAGAGCCCAAATTTCCAAAAATATTGCGAAAAACAACAATCTTCCATTATAGAGTGAATGTTTGAGGTGTATAGAAGGCATTTATGTCATTTTTAGAAATTTTAATTTTTTCACATTTTTCCATGAAAAGTGCGAATACCCCCCCAACTTTTGGTTCTAGGTGAAAATCTCACTCACCACGAATCAAACAAAAATGTTTCCATGGTGTGTATTGTTGTTCATTTTCATCAAATAAACAAAATAAAACCCAGAATAAATCATTAAAGACAAGAAATGAGCATAAAAGATGCCTCAGCGCAAGTGTTAATGTTAGTAAAAGAGCCCAAATTTCCAAAAATATTGCGAAAAACTCCAATCTTCCATTATAGAGTGAATGTTTGAGGTGTATAGAAGGCATTTATTTCATTTTTAGAAATTTTAATTTTTCACATTTTTCCATGAAAAGTGCCAATACCCCCCCCTATGGGTTCTAGGTGAAAATCTCACTCGACACGAATCAAACAAAAATGTTTCCATGGTCAGTATTGTTGTTCATTTTCATCAAATAAACAAAATAAAACCCAGAATAAATCATTAAAGACAAGAAATGAGCATAAAAGATGCCTCAGCGCAAGTGTTAATGTTAATAAAAGAGCCCAAATTTCCAAAAATATTGCGAAAAACAACAATCTTCCATTATAGATTGAATGTTTGAGGTGTATAGACGGCATTTATTTCATTTTTAGAAATTTTAATTTTTCTCATTTTTCCATGAAAAGTGCCAATACCCCCCCCCTTTGGGTTCTAGGTGAAAATCTCACTCGACACGAATCAAACAAAAATGTTTCCATGGTGTGTATTGTTGTTCATTTTCATCAAATAAACAAAATAAAACCCAGAATAAATCATTAAAGACACTAAATGAGCATAAAAGATGCCTCAGCGCAAGTGTTAATGCTAGTAAAAGAGCCCAAATTTCCAAAAATATTGCGAAAAACAACAATCTTCCATTATAGAGTGAATGTTTGAGGTGTATAGAAGGCATTTATTTCATTTTTAGAAATTTTAATTTTTCACATTTTTCCATGAAAAGTGCCAATACCCCCCCCTTTGGGTTCTAGGGGAAAATCTCACTCGACACGAATCAAACAAAAATGTTTCCATGGGGTGTATTGTTGTTCATTTTCATCAAATAAACAAAATAAAACCCAGAATAAATCATTAAAGACACTAAATGAGCATAAAAGATGCCTAAGCGCAAGTGTTAATGTTAGTAAAAGAGCCCAAATTTCCAAAAATATTGCGAAAAACAACAATCTTCCATTATAGAGTGAATGTTTGAGGTGTATAGGAGGCATTTATTTCATTTTTAGAAATTTTTATTTTTCACATTTTTCCATGAAAAGTGCCAATACCCCCCCCTTTGGGTTCTAGGTGAAAATCTCACCCGACACGAATCATACAAAAATGTTTCCATGGTGTGTATTGTTGTTCATTTTCTTCAAATAAACAAAATAAAACCCAGAATAAATCATTAAAGACAAGAAATGAGCATAAAAGATGCCTCAGCGCAAGTGTTAATGTTAATAAAAGAGCCCAAATTTCCAAAAATATTGCGAAAAACAACAATCTTCCATTATAGAGTGAATGTTTGAGGTGTATAGAAGGCATTTATTTCATTATTAGAAATTTTAATTTTTCGCATTTTTCCATGAAAAGTGGCAATACCCCCCCCTTTGGGTTGTAGGTGAAAATCTAACTCGACACGAATCAAACAAAAATGTTTCCATGGTGTGTATTGTTGTTAATTTTCTTCAAATAAACAAAATAAAACCCAGAAAAAATCATTAAAGACAAGAAATGAGCATAAAAGGTGCCTCAGCGCAAGTGTTAATGTTAGTAAAAGAGCCCAAATTTCCAAAAATATTGCGAAAAACAACAATCTTCCATTATAGAGTGAATGTTTGAGGTGTATAGAAGGCATTTATTTCATTTTTAGAAATTTTAATTTTTCACATTTTTCCATGAAAAGTGCCAATACCTTTGGGTTCTAAGTGAAATTCTCACTCGACACAAATCAAACGAAAATGTTTCCATGGTGTGTATTGTTGTTCATTTTCATCAAATAAACAAATTAAAACCCAGAATAAATCAATAAAGACAAGAAATGAGCATAAAAGATGCCTCAGCGAAAGTGTTAATGTTAGTAAAAGAGCCCAAATTTCCAAAAATATTGCGAAAAATATAAATCTTCCAGTATAGAGTGAATGTTTGAGGTGTATAGAAGGCATTTTTTTCATTTTTAGAAATATTAATTTTTCTCATTTTTCCATGAAAAGTGCCAATACCCCCCCCTTTGGGTTCTAGGTGAAAATCTCACTCGACACGAATCAAACAAACATGTTTCCATGGTGTGTATTGGTGTTCATTTTCATCAAATAAACAAAATAAAACCCAGAATAAATCATTAAAGACAAGAAATGAGCATAAAAGGTGCCTCAGCGCAAGGGTTAATGTTAGTAAAAGAGCCCAAATTTCCAAAAATATTGCGAAAAACGACAATCTTCCATTATAGAGTGAATGTTTGAGGTGTATAGAAGGCATTTATTTCATTTTTAGAAATTTTAATTTTTCACATTTTTCCATGAAAAGTGCGAATACCCCCCCTTTGGGTTCTAGGTGAAAATCTCACTCGACACGAATCAAACAAAAATGTTTCCATGGTGTGTATTGTTGTTCATTTTCTACAAATAAACAAATTAAACCCATAATAAATCATTAAAGACAAGAAATGAGCATAAAAGATGCCTCAGCGCAAGTGTTAAAGTTAATAAAAGAGCCCAAATTTCCAAAAATATTGCGAAAAACAACAATCTTCCATTATAGAGTGAATGTTTGAGGTGTATAGACGGCATTTATTTCATTTTTAGAAATTTTAATTTTTCACATTTTTCCATGAAAAGTGCCAATACCTTTGGCTTCTAGGTGAAAATCTCACTCGACACGAACCAAACAAAAATGTTTCCATGGTCAGTATTGTTGTTCATTTTCATCAAATTAACAAAATAAAACCCAGAATAAATCATTAAAGACAAGAAATGAGCATAAAAGATGCCTCAGCGCAAGTGTAACTGTTAGTAAAAGAGCCCAAATTTCCAAAAATATTGCGAAAAACAACAATCTTCCATTATAGAGTGAATGTTTGAGGTGTATAGAAGGCATTTATTTCATTTTTAGAAATTTTAATTTTTCACATTTTTCCATGAAAAGTGCCATTCCCCCCCCCCCTTTGGATTCTAGGTGAAAATCTCACTCGACACGAATCAAACAAAAATGTTTCCATGGTGTGTATTGTTGTTCATTTTCATCAAATAAACAAAATAAAACCCAGAATAAATCATTAAATACAAGAAATGAGCATAAAAGATGCCTCAGCGCAAGTGTTAATGTTAGTAAAAGAGCCCAAATTTCCAAAAATATTGCGAAAAACAACAATCTTCCATTATAGAGTGAATGTTTGAGGTGTATAGAAGGCATTTATTTCATTTTTAGAAATTTTAATTTCTCACATTTTTCCATGAAAAGTGCCAATACCCCCCCCCTATGGGTTCTAGGTGAAAATCTCACTCGACACGAATCAAACAAAAATGTTTCCATGGTCAGTATTGTTGTTCATTTTCATCAAATTAACAAAATAAAACCCAGAATAAATCATTAAAGACAAGAAATGAGCATAAAAGATGCCTCAGCGCAAGTGTTAATGTTAATAAAAGAGCCCAAATTTCCAAAAATATTGCGAAAAACAACAATCTTCCATTATAGATTGAATGTTTGAGGTGTATAGACGGCATTTATTTCATTTTTAGAAATTTTAATTTTTCTCATTTTTCCATGA
>NW_027286188.1:0-36695 GCF_022747635.1 Hetaerina americana
GAATGATTGAAGGTGACACTGCTTCGTTTACAATGTATTTCATAGTCTGTCATAAAATTTCACCTGCAATCTGCCGCTTAACTACGTTATTTCTTGTTAACATGTATGTTGCAACGGCGCGATACACATTGTCGCCAGTCCGTTGCCACGTGCTTATTCATGTACGGTTGCAACGGCGCGATATACATTGTCGCCAGTCCGTTGCCACGTGCTTATTCCGATTCGCTGACAATGTCTTTAACGTCGGTAAAGGCTCATACAATTTCAACTCTATTATCACCGCCATTTTTCCTGTGCGCTCGAACAGGTCTTACTTTACTATTTATCGCCGTCACATACGCTATAGCGAATAATTTTTCGTTCCGTTATGGCAAAGGATTAGCTCCATCTCTGAACATTGTATTGGTCCTTAGAAGGACCTTTTTTTATCGACGTACGCCGGGTGTCGGATGGCGATCCCGTCGCGTCGTGTCTAACCGCCAAACCCGTAGAGAGTGCGGCCCTGTCTCTTGAGTGCGTACACGACGTCCATGGCTGTGACGGTCTTCCTCTTGGCGTGTTCGGTGTAGGTGACGGCGTCACGAATAACGTTCTCAAGGAACACCTTGAGCACACCGCGCGTCTCCTCGTAGATGAGTCCGGAGATACGCTTCACTCCACCTCGGCGGGCGAGACGGCGGATGGCCGGCTTGGTGATGCCCTGGATGTTATCGCGGAGAACTTTGCGATGACGTTTGGCTCCTCCCTTTCCCAGGCCTTTTCCTCCCTTGCCGCGTCCAGTCATCTCTGTAGTCTGCTCGTAGTAAGGGCTGCTGTCTGATGACCTGAAATGCACCTTCGCCGGTATTTATAAACGTCGCCGCCGCGGCGATGACGTACCCGACCTCTCCACCAATCAGCGTCGCCCGTACTATCTGGCGCCATTCTCGGAAGTGCTTAAAAGACGGCGTTGACCCGGCTTTTTACAGATCGCAGAAATGGCACGTACGAAGCAGACAGCCCGCAAGTCCACCGGAGGAAAGGCCCCGAGGAAGCAGCTGGCCACCAAGGCCGCTCGCAAGAGCGCGCCGGCGACGGGAGGCGTCAAGAAAGCCCCACAGGTACCGCCCCGGTACCGTGGCCCTTCGTGAGATCAGGAGATACCAGAAGAGCACGGAGCTCCTCATCCGCAAGCTGCCCTTCCAGCGCCTGGTGCGTGAGATCGCCCAGGACTTCAAGACCGATCTTCGGTTCCAGAGCTCCGCCGTCATGGCTCTCCAGGAGGCCAGCGAGGCTTACCTAGTGGGTCTCTTTGAGGACACCAACCTCTGCGCCATCCACGCTAAGCGTTGTGACCATCATGCCCAAGGACATCCAGCTGGCCCGCCGTATCCGCGGAGAGCGAGCTTAGAAAGCTACTTTCGGCCGAAAAACAAAGGTCCTTTTCAGGACCAGTACATACTTAAAAGTTTGAATTTAGCACGATCGCACAATAATTAACGACGATGTAAATCCATTGGAATGATGGGACGACATGAAATTTCCTTTGCGCATGGCAAGTGCGTTTGCACGGCTACGCATGAAATGAGATGAAATAAAAGTTCGTGCGATGCTTACCTGACGCGCTTAACGAAAAGAAAACAATACTCCGTGACGTGTTGTTCATTTTACACGTTCTATGATGTTATTCTTAATTTTTTTTTTCGTCCGTCCATGTCGCATCATCAATTTTAAATAGGACCGTTGTTTTTGCATGGCATTAATCATGATAAATGTTAACTTTGGGCGTGCTCAGTGCGTGGGCATTGAGTGGCAAGCATCTTTGGAAGACATGATGGTCCTAAAAAGGACCGAGATTGGACGCTGTCTGCTGTCCTAGGTGCGCCGGTGGCGAAGCAGTGATGGTTCACTTCTTTTTCTGGGCGGCGGAAGGTTTCTTGGCGGCGGGCTTGGCCTTGGTGGGCGTCTTCTTGGGCTTGGGGGTCTTGGGTTTGGTGGCCGCCTTTTTCGCCTTCGACGGGGACTTTGCCGCCTTGGCGGCGGGTTTCCCAGCCGCCGGCTTCTTCTTTGGCTTGTCCGCCGCCTTCTTCGCCTTCTTGGCTGGTGGCGCGGACTTGCTTCGCTCCTTGGGCGCGGACCTCTTGGTGCCACTGGACGCCTTCTCGGAGGACTTCTTGGCTCCGACCGCTTTCGGTTTCTTTACTCCCGTCTTCTTGACGACCTTTTTCGCCTTGGTCGTCCCGCTGGCTGCCGCGGGTGCGGCCTTCTTGCTGTGGCTCAGCTTGAAGGAACCTGAGGCGCCCTTTCCCTTGGTCTGGACGAGAGTTCCGGCGGTGACGGCCGCCTTGAGGTACTTCTTGATGAAAGGCGAGAGCCTCTCGGCGTCCACTTTGTAGCTGGCTGCGATGTACTTCTTGATGGCCTTGAAGGGAAGAGCCCACCGCGCTCCTTGAGGCCCTTGACTGCGTTGTTAACCATCTCGGAAGTGGGCGGGTGCGACGGCTTTGCGCGAGCCTTCTTGGCTGCTCCGCCCTTGCTGGCCTTCTTGGAAGCCGCGGAGGTTCCTGAAGAAGGCAGGGGTTTTACTGCGACGGTGCCCGAAGGCTGGGCTGCCGGTGGTGCGGCTGCCGCTGCTCCAGATGCTGCGTCTGCCATGTTATCGGCTGCTGCGTGATGATAGAAAGAGAAAATTACCAAGACATGGATTTCATACGAAAGTCCACCTTGCTATCGTACCATTTCGGAGCAAAATACGATCTCTTCCTCTCGCCTCCGGTGCGCTTCTCGGATTGTTTGTACTCCACTCCTCCTCCGACTTTCGCGTTTCGGAGAGTGTCGGGGGCGCGTAACGAGGGCGCCTTGCGCCGCGGCGCCCGTCAGGGTTCCACCCTGTCGGCCGTGGCGGCGCCAGGCGTTTGGCGAGCCCAGTTCGTGTGCAGCGGGTCGTCAAAATACGGGTTGTCGTCCTGTCGAAGGCGTACCCGGGAATAAACGTTGCACACGTTTTCTACCGGGGTCGATTCCTCGAGATCCGAGGTAACGTACGTTCGAGGCCATCCTTCACCTGGTATTGGACGCGCTCGCGACCCGGTGGGCCGCGCGCCGGCCGCGGAAAGCGGCCCCGAGAAGACGGTCCCTTCGGACGCCTTCCCCCTGACTCGGCGCCTGTCAAACCTTCCTCCTGTTCCTCCCCGGTGCCTGTCCCGTAAGCGGACGTTTTATGCATTTTTCGACGACTCGGGGGCGTCGCGACGCACCCACCTCCCGCGCCCGTGGGAAAGGATTATCGAGTCGCAAATGGAGACGGAGTCACCCGTTAAGCGCACGCCTTACGACGCGTCCGCGTGGGCTTCGAAATGGTTGCATGGGGTGGCCGAAGGGGAAAAAGAAATGAACTGTACGCACGCGAATGGGACGTCAAAGTTCACGTACAACAAAGTCGAGGATGGCGCCGAATTATGCTTTAGCCCCGTGAGCGGGCGGGAAAAACAATGTAGTAGCCGAGGGCGCGCAGTGGCGACCCGGCCGTGACGAGTTTGCTCCGTCTCCAACGGCTTCGGACGTCGGTACCTCGTTGCGGGATGATGAATTTGTAGCAACCGGCATGTCATCGGAAACGAAATGATACTTCATCACGGGAAAACTCTTATTGTCGTTGAAACGGCGCCACATCCACGTTTCCGCGGATGTCTACCCTAGTTTCCTTGCACGTCTTTCGAAGAGGAGAGTCGTCTGCCGTCGACTTGTTATCGCGTACATTTCTTTTATTAACCTTCCTTATCTGTGCGATGCGTTGGATGTGCTTTTCTCCACGGTGCCGTCAAGTTACGGAATACACCCCTACGACCTTAAAAAAAAAAATCCCTCCCACACACACGCTGTATGTCACGTTAAATGACCCTGTGTGATGGGATACCTCGGGGACGTAGTCAACGTGAAAGCGACTCCTTGAAAACCAGGCTCTCGTAAGCGTACGTAATTCGTGTCGGCAATTTCGCTCGGTACACATCCCCCGCCGTACGTCTTATTCACGGAAACGGCGAAAATAGGGCGCATCGCGGGATTGTATGCGCGATCATTACGATGGGAATCGCCATAAGCAAATAGGACAGATGCGTTTAACTCAATAATATCCACATCCCTTTCGTCGTAGTTGCGGAGCTATGACGGCTTGTATTCGTGTCACAATATTTTTCAGTTGCTTCCAACCTAATTTCACATCGTTTCCACTTGTTTCCAATCGACATAATGTGTGTCAAGCATATGGATCTTGTTTTTTACCTCCATGCCGTTGGAATAATATCTTTCATTAGAGCAATGGTCGACTTTTCTTATAACTTTCGAGGGTCGGGATAGTGATTGACGGATAAGGTAGAGTGAATAGCCCTTACCTGGAAAACATTCCTGTGAATAAATAAAAAAAAACGTGGGAAAAAGCCGTCGGGGCGTGATGCGGCGTTCAATAGTGATGACAGATTATACTATCTGGCGTAGGAAAGACTTGAACACGATTTTTCCTGGGATCGTAATCAGGGATCCAGGCTGGTTTCCAGTGCTTGCGGGGTTGGGGGGACTAGGGGCGGCATTAACAGCCGGAACCGTTCATTCCTCTACGACCTCTCTTTCGTGGAACTCTATCACCGTCGACAGTTCACGGAACATCATTTCTCGGTTCTGTCTCGAAGAAGCCCCTGTGTTAATTCAATTACTCAGTATCTACTTCGTTCTGCATTACTTAATCAATACATGTGGACCCATCAAATATTTCATCCCCGTTCATTGTTGATTCCTTGAGGTTCTTAGCGATGCGGAAGCAACTTTATCGTCACGAGTAATAAAAGAACGATGATTAACAATTTTAAGCTGTCTGGTACCTAGCACATCACCATAAAAGATACGAAATAAGCATTCCAGTGAACAGGAAAACAAATAGTCGTCTTTTCCCCGGCCAATCTGGGATCATTGCAATGTGAAGCGAAAGTCAATCAGGAGTTAAGAGGATTCAATCCACTCACGATGAAGTAGACGACTGAAGGTTGCGTAGGTCTATGTGCACGTTCGTGTGTGTTAGTTTCTAGTGTTCATATGTAAATGACAGTTGTGTCAATGGGGGAACGTTATTCGAAAGTAACACTAGTTGACTCGAATTTAATCATTCTTATTACCAGTAGTTGCATTGCAAAATTTGACATTATCACGGCAGGAGGTAGGTGATGACTGTCATAAATGTTCGCTAATGGAGGACGTTTGTCATCCATTCCGAGATTTTGAAAAAAAAACTGTCTCCGTTTACATATCGCTGCGTACCCGAGATATTTTACTAATTTGGTACTCTGTGTGGATGAATTTATTAACAGATGTCATAAGGGTGATTTCAACTACACAAATTTGACAAAGTTCAATGTTAAGTATTAACGCCTCGCTGTGACTGGTATGACATTACATGATATCCCGGTGATTAAGCATCACCACAACTGCTAAGGTAATTAATCGTCATGGTGTATATCATGAGTCTTAAAATCACACGATCGTTATGAAATTTACACCGCTTCACGGCTCGTCGGCATTTTCTCCCGTCCGTAGTTAAGTTGTATGTTACTAAGTTGCCTAGGCAAGGACGTTATTCCATTCCATTCCCGGCCACTGTTACTAGATGAATCTGATTAAATATCGCTTCACGAATCACTATTGTCCTCAAAGCCGAGCGTCCTTCGGTTAACGCCACTGCGGGAAATCGGTTGTCGAATACGGTGAAGTGACGATCTCGTGTACCTAGTGTCAAAATGCGGCCGGGGTGGATTCTTCAATGGGGCTAATGCGGTAAAGATTTTCACCAAATTTGCAGAAAGTTGAAATGCTAAAAGGACGGACAGGTAGGCACATGCGGCAACCTTTTTCGTCAGAAATGCACTTGTAGGAAGAGTCGCCTTAATGAAAACGTTATGCAATCATCTCATAAATGATTATACCGGCCGCTAATTTTAAAGATTTCTCTTTCACGTCAAACTTCGACCTCTTTTCCCTAGATTTCATTTCCCTAATCCCGCAAAGAAATAAACAACATTAACGTATGTCCTTCCATCCCTTGTGTATCAACGTAATAAAATTAGCGGGTAAGTTGGGACTGGGACCATTTAACTTTTGCCTAGAGAAACATTTTCTGTTCTGTGGCGTGACAAGACAAGTAAAGATTTCTGGAAAGGTTAATTTCGTTCAAAAGAAGGGGAATGAGTCGTGTCCCGCGGAAGGGACCCCGGTTCAAAACTATAACAAGAATCGGTCATTTGGAGGCATGGTGATCAAAGAACTGGTCTACTTGTCACGTCTGTCTCGATGCATTTGTAATCAATTGCTGATAAATCGTTGCAGTATCGCAAAAAAAAAATTGCGGAAAAGGATGAAAAATCACTCAATCGACTTTAAAATACTTGGGGGATTCGTTCAGAGGAGGTTTATCAACATTGTTTCAGCGAGATGGCGATTTTCCAAGAAGGAAACCCGATGCCCATTACATAAATTGTTATTTGTGCGAATGATGCTGATTCCATATGCTGTTAACGACGATGCATTCCGTAGAAATAGTTTCTGGGAATTGATTGATTGGATAGAATTAGCACAATGGAAAATCCACGGAAGCGCTCACTGCCCGCCATTTTGTTTATTGCGACGCCTGCTCGTCACGACTTGGTGAATGTACAAGGAACGCTGTTGCCCAGCTGCGTTCTATGCTTGCGAGGTTTCCACAGAAATTTCTTCCTCGTGCGGAATGCCACGTGGGTCATTGCGACAGCCCTTTTCTGGTTAACGTAGAAACTTGGGGCGAGGACGGGTCGCATTACCTGCCTCCTCGCGTTGAACCCCCGAGGAGTTTTACGACGTAGCGGATGGGACGGGAGGTTAAGCGGAATTAGCCTTCGCGGAAAAACGGCCGCGTGGGAAGGGCATGTGGGGACCTGTCATTTACTGCCCCTGGAAGTGAAGCAGGAGCAACGTGACCACAAGCGTACCAGTTTCGGAGGGAGACGGACGCCGTGAATCCATATTATTTTTGACGGAGGGAGACATGTAAGTCAAGGCTTACGTCTGAGAAACGAGCATAGCAGGTCAGTGGTTTGAAAAGTACTGGGTGAAAGGGAAGTAATCATGGGAATATAATATTTTTTCCTTAATATCTCGACGGTCATTTTCATCAAATGCAGACGCATAGCAGTAGAAAATATATTTGAATAGGAGGTAAGAAATTCGTCCATCTTTTATTGTCATAAGTTTCTCCTTTACATTTACTCTATTTTTTCGTGAACCGCGCGCGTGCACACCAGGTAAGTAGTTGGTGAATCGGAGGAAAGCGTGGGACTCTAATTTCCCAGGTTTTTACGTTTATTTATGTACGTCCTTTGCGGCCGAGTATTGACGATTGCCCATCGCAGTCGGGTATTTGAAAACTGAAGATTATTTCATGGCCCTTAGAAGGGCCGTTAGGATGCATCAAAGCAATCCCGTCGAGGAATTTACTTTGAGCTGGTGTACTTGGTGACGGCCTTGGTCCCCTCGGAGACGGCGTGCTTGGCCAGCTCACCGGGAAGCAAGAGCCTGACGGCGGTCTGCACCTCCCGGCTGGTGATGGTGGAGCGCTTGTTGTAGTGAGCCAGGCGAGAAGCTTCGGCGGCGATTCTCTCGAAAATATCGTTGACGAAGCTGTTCATGATGCTCATGGCCTTGCTGGAGATTCCGGTGTCGGGGTGCACCTGCTTCAGCACTTTGTAGATGTAGATTGCGTAGCTCTCCTTCCTCCTGCGCTTCTTCTTCTTGTCTCCCTTGGAGATGTTCTTCTGGGCCTTGCCCGCTTTCTTCGCAGCCTTTCCGCTCGTCTTGGGTGGCATGGTGATCACGTTCGGCGAACGGGGTCGATTTCAGTATTTTCGCCGAACATCAGTCGCCTGCTTATGTACCCCTGGTCCGTTCCGTGAGCCGAATCTCCTCGACGACCAATCACGTAAAAGCATGATGTGGCGTCGCTAGGACGGCGGCAGCCTATATAAATGCGCCCAGGAGTCTGACAGCGATTAGACAGCACTACCAGATAAAGAAGCATTCAGCCATGTCCGGACGAGGAAAGGGAGGAAAAGTGAAGGGGAAGTCCAAGTCCCGCTCCAGCAGGGCCGGTCTTCAGTTTCCGGTCGGTCGTATCCACCGTCTGCTCCGCAAGGGGAACTATGCCGAGCGTGTTGGTGCCGGTGCCCCAGTCTACTTGGCCGCCGTCATGGAGTACCTGGCCGCGGAAGTCCTCGAGTTGGCCGGTAACGCTGCCAGGGACAACAAGAAGACGAGAATCATCCCTCGTCACTTGCAGTTGGCCATCCGCAACGACGAGGAGTTGAATAAGCTCCTGTCGGGCGTTACCATCGCTCAGGGAGGTGTCCTTCCGAACATCCAGGCGGTGCTCCTGCCCAAGAAGACTGAGAAGAAGGCATAAGCATCACGCTGTGCGCATAAAAGGTCCTTTTCAGGACCAGAACATACTAGAGAGATGTACGCGATAAATGTCATGTGAAAAAAATAATAATAACAATAAACGTAATAAGCATAGCGAATGAAACGTGGAGCTATAATTGGGCTAAGGTAAACGATGGGAAATAAAGCGTATAAAAAGTGAAAGCGTTTGTGCTGAAATGCAACGAAGAATGATTGAAGGTGACACTGCTTCGTTTACAATGTATTTCATAGTCTGTCATAAAATTTCACCTGCAATCTGCCGCTTAACTACGTTATTTCTTGTTAACATGTATGGTTGCAACGGCGCGATACACATTGTCGCCAGTCCGTTGCCACGTGCTTATTCATGTACGGTTGCAACGGCGCGATATACATTGTCGCCAGTCCGTTGCCACGTGCTTATTCCGATTCGCTGACAATGTCTTTAACGTCGGTAAAGGCTCATACAATTTCAACTCTATTATCACCGCCATTTTTCCTGTGCGCTCGAACAGGTCTTACTTTACTATTTATCGCCGTCACATACGCTATAGCGAATAATTTTTCGTTCCGTTATGGCAAAGGATTAGCTCCATCTCTGAACATTGTATTGGTCCTTAGAAGGACCTTTTTTATCGACGTACGCCGGGTGTCGGATGGCGATCCCGTCGCGTCGTGTCTAACCGCCAAACCCGTAGAGAGTGCGGCCCTGTCTCTTGAGTGCGTACACGACGTCCATGGCTGTGACGGTCTTCCTCTTGGCGTGTTCGGTGTAGGTGACGGCGTCACGAATAACGTTCTCAAGGAACACCTTGAGCACACCGCGCGTCTCCTCGTAGATGAGTCCGGAGATACGCTTCACTCCACCTCGGCGGGCGAGACGGCGGATGGCCGGCTTGGTGATGCCCTGGATGTTATCGCGGAGAACTTTGCGATGACGTTTGGCTCCTCCCTTTCCCAGGCCTTTTCCTCCCTTGCCGCGTCCAGTCATCTCTGTAGTCTGCTCGTAGTAAGGGCTGCTGTCTGATGACCTGAAATGCACCTTCGCCGGTATTTATAAACGTCGCCGCCGCGGCGATGACGTACCCGACCTCTCCACCAATCAGCGTCGCCCGTACTATCTGGCGCCATTCTCGGAAGTGCTTAAAAGACGGCGTTGACCCGGCTTTTTACAGATCGCAGAAATGGCACGTACGAAGCAGACAGCCCGCAAGTCCACCGGAGGAAAGGCCCCGAGGAAGCAGCTGGCCACCAAGGCCGCTCGCAAGAGCGCGCCGGCGACGGGAGGCGTCAAGAAGCCCCACAGGTACCGCCCCGGTACCGTGGCCCTTCGTGAGATCAGGAGATACCAGAAGAGCACGGAGCTCCTCATCCGCAAGCTGCCCTTCCAGCGCCTGGTGCGTGAGATCGCCCAGGACTTCAAGACCGATCTTCGGTTCCAGAGCTCCGCCGTCATGGCTCTCCAGGAGGCCAGCGAGGCTTACCTAGTGGGTCTCTTTGAGGACACCAACCTCTGCGCCATCCACGCTAAGCGTGTGACCATCATGCCCAAGGACATCCAGCTGGCCCGCCGTATCCGCGGAGAGCGAGCTTAGAAAGCTACTTTCGGCCGAAAAACAAAGGTCCTTTTCAGGACCAGTACATACTTAAAAGTTTGAATTTAGCACGATCGCACAATAATTAACGACGATGTAAATCCATTGGAATGATGGACGACATGAAATTTCCTTTGCGCATGGCAAGTGCGTTTGCACGGCTACGCATGAAATGAGATGAAATAAAAGTTCGTGCGATGCTTACCTGACGCGCTTAACGAAAAGAAAACAATACTCCGTGACGTGTTGTTCATTTTACACGTTCTATGAATGTTATTCTTAATTTTTTTTTTCGTCCGTCCATGTCGCATCATCAATTTTAAATAGGACCGTTGTTTTTGCATGGCATTAATCATGATAAATGTTAACTTTGGGCGTGCTCAGTGGCGTGGGCATTGAGTGGCAAGCATCTTTGGAAGACATGATGGTCCTAAAAAGGACCGAGATTGGACGCTGTCTGCTGTCCTAGGTGCGCCGGTGGCGAAGCAGTGATGGTTCACTTCTTTTTCTGGGCGGCGGAAGGTTTCTTGGCGGCGGGCTTGGCCTTGGTGGGCGTCTTCTTGGGCTTGGGGGTCTTGGGTTTGGTGGCCGCCTTTTTCGCCTTCGACGGGGACTTTGCCGCCTTGGCGGCGGGTTTCCCAGCCGCCGGCTTCTTCTTTGGCTTGTCCGCCGCCTTCTTCGCCTTCTTGGCTGGTGGCGCGGACTTGCTTCGCTCCTTGGGCGCGGACCTCTTGGTGCCACTGGACGCCTTCTCGGAGGACTTCTTGGCTCCGACCGCTTTCGGTTTCTTTACTCCCGTCTTCTTGACGACCTTTTTCGCCTTGGTCGTCCCGCTGGCTGCCGCGGGTGCGGCCTTCTTGCTGTGGCTCAGCTTGAAGGAACCTGAGGCGCCCTTTCCCTTGGTCTGGACGAGAGTTCCGGCGGTGACGGCCGCCTTGAGGTACTTCTTGATGAAAGGCGAGAGCCTCTCGGCGTCCACTTTGTAGCTGGCTGCGATGTACTTCTTGATGGCTTGAAGGGAAGAGCCACCGCGCTCCTTGAGGCCCTTGACTGCGTTGTTAACCATCTCGGAAGTGGGCGGGTGCGACGGCTTTGCGCGAGCCTTCTTGGCTGCTCCGCCCTTGCTGGCCTTCTTGGAAGCCGCGGAGGTTCCTGAAGAAGGCAGGGGTTTTACTGCGACGGTGCCCGAAGGCTGGGCTGCCGGTGGTGCGGCTGCCGCTGCTCCAGATGCTGCGTCTGCCATGTTATCGGCTGCTGCGTGATGATAGAAAGAGAAAATTACCAAGACATGGATTTCATACGAAAGTCCACCTTGCTATCGTACCATTTCGGAGCAAAATACGATCTCTTCCTCTCGCCTCCGGTGCGCTTCTCGGATTGTTTGTACTCCACTCCTCCTCCGACTTTCGCGTTTCGGAGAGTGTCGGGGGCGCGTAACGAGGGCGCCTTGCGCCGCGGCGCCCGTCAGGGTTCCACCCTGTCGGCCGTGGCGGCGCCAGGCGTTTGGCGAGCCCAGTTCGTGTGCAGCGGGTCGTCAAAATACGGGTTGTCGTCCTGTCGAAGGCGTACCCGGGAATAAACGTTGCACACGTTTCTACCGGGGTCGATTCCTCGAGATCCGAGGTAACGTACGTTCGAGGCCATCCTTCACCTGGTATTGGACGCGCTCGCGACCCGGTGGGCCGCGCGCCGGCCGCGGAAAGCGGCCCCGAGAAGACGGTCCCTTCGGACGCCTTCCCCCTGACTCGGCGCCTGTCAAACCTTCCTCCTGTTCCTCCCCGGTGCCTGTCCCGTAAGCGGACGTTTATGCATTTTTCGACGACTCGGGGGCGTCGCGACGCACCCACCTCCCGCGCCCGTGGGAAAGGATTATCGAGTCGCAAATGGAGACGGAGTCACCCGTTAAGCGCACGCCTTACGACGCGTCCGCGTGGGCTTCGAAATGGTTGCATGGGGTGGCCGAAGGGGAAAAAGAAATGAACTGTACGCACGCGAATGGGACGTCAAAGTTCACGTACAACAAAGTCGAGGATGGCGCCGAATTATGCTTTAGCCCCGTGAGCGGGCGGGAAAAACAATGTAGTAGCCGAGGGCGCGCAGTGGCGACCCGGCCGTGACGAGTTTGCTCCGTCTCCAACGGCTTCGGACGTCGGTACCTCGTTGCGGGATGATGAATTTGTAGCAACCGGCATGTCATCGGAAACGAAATGATACTTCATCACGGGAAAACTCTTATTGTCGTTGAAACGGCGCCACATCCACGTTTCCGCGGATGTCTACCCTAGTTTCCTTGCACGTCTTTCGAAGAGGAGAGTCGTCTGCCGTCGACTTGTTATCGCGTACATTTCTTTTATTAACCTTCCTTATCTGTGCGATGCGTTGGATGTGCTTTTCTCCACGGTGCCGTCAAGTTACGGAATACACCCCTACGACCTTAAAAAAAAAAATCCCTCCCACACACACGCTGTATGTCACGTTAAATGACCCTGTGTGATGGGATACCTCGGGGACGTAGTCAACGTGAAAGCGACTCCTTGAAAACCAGGCTCTCGTAAGCGTACGTAATTCGTGTCGGCAATTTCGCTCGGTACACATCCCCCGCCGTACGTCTTATTCACGGAAACGGCGAAAATAGGGCGCATCGCGGGATTGTATGCGCGATCATTACGATGGGAATCGCCATAAGCAAATAGGACAGATGCGTTTAACTCAATAATATCCACATCCCTTTCGTCGTAGTTGCGGAGCTATGACGGCTTGTATTCGTGTCACAATATTTTTCAGTTGCTTCCAACCTAATTTCACATCGTTTCCACTTGTTTCCAATCGACATAATGTGTGTCAAGCATATGGATCTTGTTTTTTACCTCCATGCCGTTGGAATAATATCTTTCATTAGAGCAATGGTCGACTTTTCCTTATAACTTTCGAGGGTCGGGATAGTGATTGACGGATAAGGTAGAGTGAATAGCCCTTACCTGGAAAACATTCCTGTGAATAAATAAAAAAAACGTGGGAAAAAGCCGTCGGGGCGTGATGCGGCGTTCAATAGTGATGACAGATTATACTATCTGGCGTAGGAAAGACTTGAACACGATTTTTCCTGGGATCGTAATCAGGGATCCAGGCTGGTTTCCAGTGCTTGCGGGGTTGGGGGGACTAGGGGCGGCATTAACAGCCGGAACCGTTCATTCCTCTACGACCTCTCTTTCGTGGAACTCTATCACCGTCGACAGTTCACGGAACATCATTTCTCGGTTCTGTCTCGAAGAAGCCCCTGTGTTAATTCAATTACTCAGTATCTACTTCGTTCTGCATTACTTAATCAATACATGTGGACCCATCAAATATTTCATCCCCGTTCATTGTTGATTCCTTGAGGTTCTTAGCGATGCGGAAGCAACTTTATCGTCACGAGTAATAAAAGAACGATGATTAACAATTTTAAGCTGTCTGGTACCTAGCACATCACCATAAAAGATACGAAATAAGCATTCCAGTGAACAGGAAAACAAATAGTCGTCTTTTCCCCGGCCAATCTGGGATCATTGCAATGTGAAGCGAAAGTCAATCAGGAGTTAAGAGGATTCAATCCACTCACGATGAAGTAGACGACTGAAGGTTGCGTAGGTCTATGTGCACGTTCGTGTGTGTTAGTTTCTAGTGTTCATATGTAAATGACAGTTGTGTCAATGGGGGAACGTTATTCGAAAGTAACACTAGTTGACTCGAATTTAATCATTCTTATTACCAGTAGTTGCATTGCAAAATTTGACATTATCACGGCAGGAGGTAGGTGATGACTGTCATAAATGTTCGCTAATGGAGGACGTTTGTCATCCATTCCGAGATTTTGAAAAAAAAACTGTCTCCGTTTACATATCGCTGCGTACCCGAGATATTTTACTAATTTGGTACTCTGTGTGGATGAATTTATTAACAGATGTCATAAGGGTGATTTCAACTACACAAATTTGACAAAGTTCAATGTTAAGTATTAACGCCTCGCTGTGACTGGTATGACATTACATGATATCCCGGTGATTAAGCATCACCACAACTGCTAAGGTAATTAATCGTCATGGTGTATATCATGAGTCTTAAAATCACACGATCGTTATGAAATTTACACCGCTTCACGGCTCGTCGGCATTTTCTCCCGTCCGTAGTTAAGTTGTATGTTACTAAGTTGCCTAGGCAAGGACGTTATTCCATTCCATTCCCGGCCACTGTTACTAGATGAATCTGATTAAATATCGCTTCACGAATCACTATTGTCCTCAAAGCCGAGCGTCCTTCGGTTAACGCCACTGCGGGAAATCGGTTGTCGAATACGGTGAAGTGACGATCTCGTGTACCTAGTGTCAAAATGCGGCCGGGGTGGATTCTTCAATGGGGCTAATGCGGTAAAGATTTTCACCAAATTTGCAGAAAGTTGAAATGCTAAAAGGACGGACAGGTAGGCACATGCGGCAACCTTTTTCGTCAGAAATGCACTTGTAGGAAGAGTCGCCTTAATGAAAACGTTATGCAATCATCTCATAAATGATTATACCGGCCGCTAATTTTAAAGATTTCTCTTTCACGTCAAACTTCGACCTCTTTTCCCTAGATTTCATTTCCCTAATCCCGCAAAGAAATAAACAACATTAACGTATGTCCTTCCATCCCTTGTGTATCAACGTAATAAAATTAGCGGGTAAGTTGGGACTGGGACCATTTAACTTTTGCCTAGAGAAACATTTTCTGTTCTGTGGCGTGACAAGACAAGTAAAGATTTCTGGAAAGGTTAATTTCGTTCAAAAGAAGGGGAATGAGTCGTGTCCCGCGGAAGGGACCCCGGTTCAAAACTATAACAAGAATCGGTCATTTGGAGGCATGGTGATCAAAGAACTGGTCTACTTGTCACGTCTGTCTCGATGCATTTGTAATCAATTGCTGATAAATCGTTGCAGTATCGCAAAAAAAAAATTGCGGAAAAGGATGAAAAATCACTCAATCGACTTTAAAATACTTGGGGGATTCGTTCAGAGGAGGTTTATCAACATTGTTTCAGCGAGATGGCGATTTTCCAAGAAGGAAACCCGATGCCCATTACATAAATTGTTATTTGTGCGAATGATGCTGATTCCATATGCTGTTAACGACGATGCATTCCGTAGAAATAGTTTCTGGGAATTGATTGATTGGATAGAATTAGCACAATGGAAAATCCACGGAAGCGCTCACTGCCCGCCATTTTGTTTATTGCGACGCCTGCTCGTCACGACTTGGTGAATGTACAAGGAACGCTGTTGCCCAGCTGCGTTCTATGCTTGCGAGGTTTCCACAGAAATTTCTTCCTCGTGCGGAATGCCACGTGGGTCATTGCGACAGCCCTTTTCTGGTTAACGTAGAAACTTGGGGCGAGGACGGGTCGCATTACCTGCCTCCTCGCGTTGAACCCCCGAGGAGTTTTACGACGTAGCGGATGGGACGGGAGGTTAAGCGGAATTAGCCTTCGCGGAAAAACGGCCGCGTGGGAAGGGCATGTGGGGACCTGTCATTTACTGCCCCTGGAAGTGAAGCAGGAGCAACGTGACCACAAGCGTACCAGTTTCGGAGGGAGACGGACGCCGTGAATCCATATTATTTTTGACGGAGGGAGACATGTAAGTCAAGGCTTACGTCTGAGAAACGAGCATAGCAGGTCAGTGGTTTGAAAAGTACTGGGTGAAAGGGAAGTAATCATGGGAATATAATATTTTTTCCTTAATATCTCGACGGTCATTTTCATCAAATGCAGACGCATAGCAGTAGAAAATATATTTGAATAGGAGGTAAGAAATTCGTCCATCTTTTATTGTCATAAGTTTCTCCTTTACATTTACTCTATTTTTTCGTGAACCGCGCGCGTGCACACCAGGTAAGTAGTTGGTGAATCGGAGGAAAGCGTGGGACTCTAATTTCCCAGGTTTTTACGTTTATTTATGTACGTCCTTTGCGGCCGAGTATTGACGATTGCCCATCGCAGTCGGGTATTTGAAAACTGAAGATTATTTCATGGCCCTTAGAAGGGCCGTTAGGATGCATCAAAGCAATCCCGTCGAGGAATTTACTTTGAGCTGGTGTACTTGGTGACGGCCTTGGTCCCCTCGGAGACGGCGTGCTTGGCCAGCTCACCGGGAAGCAAGAGCCTGACGGCGGTCTGCACCTCCCGGCTGGTGATGGTGGAGCGCTTGTTGTAGTGAGCCAGGCGAGAAGCTTCGGCGGCGATTCTCTCGAAAATATCGTTGACGAAGCTGTTCATGATGCTCATGGCCTTGCTGGAGATTCCGGTGTCGGGGTGCACCTGCTTCAGCACTTTGTAGATGTAGATTGCGTAGCTCTCCTTCCTCCTGCGCTTCTTCTTCTTGTCTCCCTTGGAGATGTTCTTCTGGGCCTTGCCCGCTTTCTTCGCAGCCTTTCCGCTCGTCTTGGGTGGCATGGTGATCACGTTCGGCGAACGGGGTCGATTTCAGTATTTTCGCCGAACATCAGTCGCCTGCTTATGTACCCCTGGTCCGTTCCGTGAGCCGAATCTCCTCGACGACCAATCACGTAAAAGCATGATGTGGCGTCGCTAGGACGGCGGCAGCCTATATAAATGCGCCCAGGAGTCTGACAGCGATTAGACAGCACTACCAGATAAAGAAGCATTCAGCCATGTCCGGACGAGGAAAGGGAGGAAAAGTGAAGGGGAAGTCCAAGTCCCGCTCCAGCAGGGCCGGTCTTCAGTTTCCGGTCGGTCGTATCCACCGTCTGCTCCGCAAGGGGAACTATGCCGAGCGTGTTGGTGCCGGTGCCCCAGTCTACTTGGCCGCCGTCATGGAGTACCTGGCCGCGGAAGTCCTCGAGTTGGCCGGTAACGCTGCCAGGGACAACAAGAAGACGAGAATCATCCCTCGTCACTTGCAGTTGGCCATCCGCAACGACGAGGAGTTGAATAAGCTCCTGTCGGGCGTTACCATCGCTCAGGGAGGTGTCCTTCCGAACATCCAGGCGGTGCTCCTGCCCAAGAAGACTGAGAAGAAGGCATAAGCATCACGCTGTGCGCATAAAAGGTCCTTTTCAGGACCAGAACATACTAGAGAGATGTACGCGATAAATGTCATGTGAAAAAAATAATAATAACAATAAACGTAATAAGCATAGCGAATGAAACGTGGAGCTATAATTGGGCTAAGGTAAACGATGGGAAATAAAGCGTATAAAAAGTGAAAGCGTTTGTGCTGAAATGCAACGAAGAATGATTGAAGGTGACACTGCTTCGTTTACAATGTATTTCATAGTCTGTCATAAAATTTCACCTGCAATCTGCCGCTTAACTACGTTATTTCTTGTTAACATGTATGGTTGCAACGGCGCGATACACATTGTCGCCAGTCCGTTGCCACGTGCTTATTCATGTACGGTTGCAACGGCGCGATATACATTGTCGCCAGTCCGTTGCCACGTGCTTATTCCGATTCGCTGACAATGTCTTTAACGTCGGTAAAGGCTCATACAATTTCAACTCTATTATCACCGCCATTTTTCCTGTGCGCTCGAACAGGTCTTACTTTACTATTTATCGCCGTCACATACGCTATAGCGAATAATTTTTCGTTCCGTTATGGCAAAGGATTAGCTCCATCTCTGAACATTGTATTGGTCCTTAGAAGGACCTTTTTTATCGACGTACGCCGGGTGTCGGATGGCGATCCCGTCGCGTCGTGTCTAACCGCCAAACCCGTAGAGAGTGCGGCCCTGTCTCTTGAGTGCGTACACGACGTCCATGGCTGTGACGGTCTTCCTCTTGGCGTGTTCGGTGTAGGTGACGGCGTCACGAATAACGTTCTCAAGGAACACCTTGAGCACACCGCGCGTCTCCTCGTAGATGAGTCCGGAGATACGCTTCACTCCACCTCGGCGGGCGAGACGGCGGATGGCCGGCTTGGTGATGCCCTGGATGTTATCGCGGAGAACTTTGCGATGACGTTTGGCTCCTCCCTTTCCCAGGCCTTTTCCTCCCTTGCCGCGTCCAGTCATCTCTGTAGTCTGCTCGTAGTAAGGGCTGCTGTCTGATGACCTGAAATGCACCTTCGCCGGTATTTATAAACGTCGCCGCCGCGGCGATGACGTACCCGACCTCTCCACCAATCAGCGTCGCCCGTACTATCTGGCGCCATTCTCGGAAGTGCTTAAAAGACGGCGTTGACCCGGCTTTTTACAGATCGCAGAAATGGCACGTACGAAGCAGACAGCCCGCAAGTCCACCGGAGGAAAGGCCCCGAGGAAGCAGCTGGCCACCAAGGCCGCTCGCAAGAGCGCGCCGGCGACGGGAGGCGTCAAGAAGCCCCACAGGTACCGCCCCGGTACCGTGGCCCTTCGTGAGATCAGGAGATACCAGAAGAGCACGGAGCTCCTCATCCGCAAGCTGCCCTTCCAGCGCCTGGTGCGTGAGATCGCCCAGGACTTCAAGACCGATCTTCGGTTCCAGAGCTCCGCCGTCATGGCTCTCCAGGAGGCCAGCGAGGCTTACCTAGTGGGTCTCTTTGAGGACACCAACCTCTGCGCCATCCACGCTAAGCGTGTGACCATCATGCCCAAGGACATCCAGCTGGCCCGCCGTATCCGCGGAGAGCGAGCTTAGAAAGCTACTTTCGGCCGAAAAACAAAGGTCCTTTTCAGGACCAGTACATACTTAAAAGTTTGAATTTAGCACGATCGCACAATAATTAACGACGATGTAAATCCATTGGAATGATGGACGACATGAAATTTCCTTTGCGCATGGCAAGTGCGTTTGCACGGCTACGCATGAAATGAGATGAAATAAAAGTTCGTGCGATGCTTACCTGACGCGCTTAACGAAAAGAAAACAATACTCCGTGACGTGTTGTTCATTTTACACGTTCTATGAATGTTATTCTTAATTTTTTTTTTCGTCCGTCCATGTCGCATCATCAATTTTAAATAGGACCGTTGTTTTTGCATGGCATTAATCATGATAAATGTTAACTTTGGGCGTGCTCAGTGGCGTGGGCATTGAGTGGCAAGCATCTTTGGAAGACATGATGGTCCTAAAAAGGACCGAGATTGGACGCTGTCTGCTGTCCTAGGTGCGCCGGTGGCGAAGCAGTGATGGTTCACTTCTTTTTCTGGGCGGCGGAAGGTTTCTTGGCGGCGGGCTTGGCCTTGGTGGGCGTCTTCTTGGGCTTGGGGGTCTTGGGTTTGGTGGCCGCCTTTTTCGCCTTCGACGGGGACTTTGCCGCCTTGGCGGCGGGTTTCCCAGCCGCCGGCTTCTTCTTTGGCTTGTCCGCCGCCTTCTTCGCCTTCTTGGCTGGTGGCGCGGACTTGCTTCGCTCCTTGGGCGCGGACCTCTTGGTGCCACTGGACGCCTTCTCGGAGGACTTCTTGGCTCCGACCGCTTTCGGTTTCTTTACTCCCGTCTTCTTGACGACCTTTTTCGCCTTGGTCGTCCCGCTGGCTGCCGCGGGTGCGGCCTTCTTGCTGTGGCTCAGCTTGAAGGAACCTGAGGCGCCCTTTCCCTTGGTCTGGACGAGAGTTCCGGCGGTGACGGCCGCCTTGAGGTACTTCTTGATGAAAGGCGAGAGCCTCTCGGCGTCCACTTTGTAGCTGGCTGCGATGTACTTCTTGATGGCTTGAAGGGAAGAGCCACCGCGCTCCTTGAGGCCCTTGACTGCGTTGTTAACCATCTCGGAAGTGGGCGGGTGCGACGGCTTTGCGCGAGCCTTCTTGGCTGCTCCGCCCTTGCTGGCCTTCTTGGAAGCCGCGGAGGTTCCTGAAGAAGGCAGGGGTTTTACTGCGACGGTGCCCGAAGGCTGGGCTGCCGGTGGTGCGGCTGCCGCTGCTCCAGATGCTGCGTCTGCCATGTTATCGGCTGCTGCGTGAATTACCAAGACATGGATTTCATACGAAAGTCCACCTTGCTATCGTACCATTTCGGAGCAAAATACGATCTCTTCCTCTCGCCTCCGGTGCGCTTCTCGGATTGTTTGTACTCCACTCCTCCTCCGACTTTCGCGTTTCGGAGAGTGTCGGGGGCGCGTAACGAGGGCGCCTTGCGCCGCGGCGCCCGTCAGGGTTCCACCCTGTCGGCCGTGGCGGCGCCAGGCGTTTGGCGAGCCCAGTTCGTGTGCAGCGGGTCGTCAAAATACGGGTTGTCGTCCTGTCGAAGGCGTACCCGGGAATAAACGTTGCACACGTTTCTACCGGGGTCGATTCCTCGAGATCCGAGGTAACGTACGTTCGAGGCCATCCTTCACCTGGTATTGGACGCGCTCGCGACCCGGTGGGCCGCGCGCCGGCCGCGGAAAGCGGCCCCGAGAAGACGGTCCCTTCGGACGCCTTCCCCCTGACTCGGCGCCTGTCAAACCTTCCTCCTGTTCCTCCCCGGTGCCTGTCCCGTAAGCGGACGTTTATGCATTTTTCGACGACTCGGGGGCGTCGCGACGCACCCACCTCCCGCGCCCGTGGGAAAGGATTATCGAGTCGCAAATGGAGACGGAGTCACCCGTTAAGCGCACGCCTTACGACGCGTCCGCGTGGGCTTCGAAATGGTTGCATGGGGTGGCCGAAGGGGAAAAAGAAATGAACTGTACGCACGCGAATGGGACGTCAAAGTTCACGTACAACAAAGTCGAGGATGGCGCCGAATTATGCTTTAGCCCCGTGAGCGGGCGGGAAAAACAATGTAGTAGCCGAGGGCGCGCAGTGGCGACCCGGCCGTGACGAGTTTGCTCCGTCTCCAACGGCTTCGGACGTCGGTACCTCGTTGCGGGATGATGAATTTGTAGCAACCGGCATGTCATCGGAAACGAAATGATACTTCATCACGGGAAAACTCTTATTGTCGTTGAAACGGCGCCACATCCACGTTTCCGCGGATGTCTACCCTAGTTTCCTTGCACGTCTTTCGAAGAGGAGAGTCGTCTGCCGTCGACTTGTTATCGCGTACATTTCTTTTATTAACCTTCCTTATCTGTGCGATGCGTTGGATGTGCTTTTCTCCACGGTGCCGTCAAGTTACGGAATACACCCCTACGACCTTAAAAAAAAAAATCCCTCCCACACACACGCTGTATGTCACGTTAAATGACCCTGTGTGATGGGATACCTCGGGGACGTAGTCAACGTGAAAGCGACTCCTTGAAAACCAGGCTCTCGTAAGCGTACGTAATTCGTGTCGGCAATTTCGCTCGGTACACATCCCCCGCCGTACGTCTTATTCACGGAAACGGCGAAAATAGGGCGCATCGCGGGATTGTATGCGCGATCATTACGATGGGAATCGCCATAAGCAAATAGGACAGATGCGTTTAACTCAATAATATCCACATCCCTTTCGTCGTAGTTGCGGAGCTATGACGGCTTGTATTCGTGTCACAATATTTTTCAGTTGCTTCCAACCTAATTTCACATCGTTTCCACTTGTTTCCAATCGACATAATGTGTGTCAAGCATATGGATCTTGTTTTTTACCTCCATGCCGTTGGAATAATATCTTTCATTAGAGCAATGGTCGACTTTTCCTTATAACTTTCGAGGGTCGGGATAGTGATTGACGGATAAGGTAGAGTGAATAGCCCTTACCTGGAAAACATTCCTGTGAATAAATAAAAAAAACGTGGGAAAAAGCCGTCGGGGCGTGATGCGGCGTTCAATAGTGATGACAGATTATACTATCTGGCGTAGGAAAGACTTGAACACGATTTTTCCTGGGATCGTAATCAGGGATCCAGGCTGGTTTCCAGTGCTTGCGGGGTTGGGGGGACTAGGGGCGGCATTAACAGCCGGAACCGTTCATTCCTCTACGACCTCTCTTTCGTGGAACTCTATCACCGTCGACAGTTCACGGAACATCATTTCTCGGTTCTGTCTCGAAGAAGCCCCTGTGTTAATTCAATTACTCAGTATCTACTTCGTTCTGCATTACTTAATCAATACATGTGGACCCATCAAATATTTCATCCCCGTTCATTGTTGATTCCTTGAGGTTCTTAGCGATGCGGAAGCAACTTTATCGTCACGAGTAATAAAAGAACGATGATTAACAATTTTAAGCTGTCTGGTACCTAGCACATCACCATAAAAGATACGAAATAAGCATTCCAGTGAACAGGAAAACAAATAGTCGTCTTTTCCCCGGCCAATCTGGGATCATTGCAATGTGAAGCGAAAGTCAATCAGGAGTTAAGAGGATTCAATCCACTCACGATGAAGTAGACGACTGAAGGTTGCGTAGGTCTATGTGCACGTTCGTGTGTGTTAGTTTCTAGTGTTCATATGTAAATGACAGTTGTGTCAATGGGGGAACGTTATTCGAAAGTAACACTAGTTGACTCGAATTTAATCATTCTTATTACCAGTAGTTGCATTGCAAAATTTGACATTATCACGGCAGGAGGTAGGTGATGACTGTCATAAATGTTCGCTAATGGAGGACGTTTGTCATCCATTCCGAGATTTTGAAAAAAAAACTGTCTCCGTTTACATATCGCTGCGTACCCGAGATATTTTACTAATTTGGTACTCTGTGTGGATGAATTTATTAACAGATGTCATAAGGGTGATTTCAACTACACAAATTTGACAAAGTTCAATGTTAAGTATTAACGCCTCGCTGTGACTGGTATGACATTACATGATATCCCGGTGATTAAGCATCACCACAACTGCTAAGGTAATTAATCGTCATGGTGTATATCATGAGTCTTAAAATCACACGATCGTTATGAAATTTACACCGCTTCACGGCTCGTCGGCATTTTCTCCCGTCCGTAGTTAAGTTGTATGTTACTAAGTTGCCTAGGCAAGGACGTTATTCCATTCCATTCCCGGCCACTGTTACTAGATGAATCTGATTAAATATCGCTTCACGAATCACTATTGTCCTCAAAGCCGAGCGTCCTTCGGTTAACGCCACTGCGGGAAATCGGTTGTCGAATACGGTGAAGTGACGATCTCGTGTACCTAGTGTCAAAATGCGGCCGGGGTGGATTCTTCAATGGGGCTAATGCGGTAAAGATTTTCACCAAATTTGCAGAAAGTTGAAATGCTAAAAGGACGGACAGGTAGGCACATGCGGCAACCTTTTTCGTCAGAAATGCACTTGTAGGAAGAGTCGCCTTAATGAAAACGTTATGCAATCATCTCATAAATGATTATACCGGCCGCTAATTTTAAAGATTTCTCTTTCACGTCAAACTTCGACCTCTTTTCCCTAGATTTCATTTCCCTAATCCCGCAAAGAAATAAACAACATTAACGTATGTCCTTCCATCCCTTGTGTATCAACGTAATAAAATTAGCGGGTAAGTTGGGACTGGGACCATTTAACTTTTGCCTAGAGAAACATTTTCTGTTCTGTGGCGTGACAAGACAAGTAAAGATTTCTGGAAAGGTTAATTTCGTTCAAAAGAAGGGGAATGAGTCGTGTCCCGCGGAAGGGACCCCGGTTCAAAACTATAACAAGAATCGGTCATTTGGAGGCATGGTGATCAAAGAACTGGTCTACTTGTCACGTCTGTCTCGATGCATTTGTAATCAATTGCTGATAAATCGTTGCAGTATCGCAAAAAAAAAATTGCGGAAAAGGATGAAAAATCACTCAATCGACTTTAAAATACTTGGGGGATTCGTTCAGAGGAGGTTTATCAACATTGTTTCAGCGAGATGGCGATTTTCCAAGAAGGAAACCCGATGCCCATTACATAAATTGTTATTTGTGCGAATGATGCTGATTCCATATGCTGTTAACGACGATGCATTCCGTAGAAATAGTTTCTGGGAATTGATTGATTGGATAGAATTAGCACAATGGAAAATCCACGGAAGCGCTCACTGCCCGCCATTTTGTTTATTGCGACGCCTGCTCGTCACGACTTGGTGAATGTACAAGGAACGCTGTTGCCCAGCTGCGTTCTATGCTTGCGAGGTTTCCACAGAAATTTCTTCCTCGTGCGGAATGCCACGTGGGTCATTGCGACAGCCCTTTTCTGGTTAACGTAGAAACTTGGGGCGAGGACGGGTCGCATTACCTGCCTCCTCGCGTTGAACCCCCGAGGAGTTTTACGACGTAGCGGATGGGACGGGAGGTTAAGCGGAATTAGCCTTCGCGGAAAAACGGCCGCGTGGGAAGGGCATGTGGGGACCTGTCATTTACTGCCCCTGGAAGTGAAGCAGGAGCAACGTGACCACAAGCGTACCAGTTTCGGAGGGAGACGGACGCCGTGAATCCATATTATTTTTGACGGAGGGAGACATGTAAGTCAAGGCTTACGTCTGAGAAACGAGCATAGCAGGTCAGTGGTTTGAAAAGTACTGGGTGAAAGGGAAGTAATCATGGGAATATAATATTTTTTCCTTAATATCTCGACGGTCATTTTCATCAAATGCAGACGCATAGCAGTAGAAAATATATTTGAATAGGAGGTAAGAAATTCGTCCATCTTTTATTGTCATAAGTTTCTCCTTTACATTTACTCTATTTTTTCGTGAACCGCGCGCGTGCACACCAGGTAAGTAGTTGGTGAATCGGAGGAAAGCGTGGGACTCTAATTTCCCAGGTTTTTACGTTTATTTATGTACGTCCTTTGCGGCCGAGTATTGACGATTGCCCATCGCAGTCGGGTATTTGAAAACTGAAGATTATTTCATGGCCCTTAGAAGGGCCGTTAGGATGCATCAAAGCAATCCCGTCGAGGAATTTACTTTGAGCTGGTGTACTTGGTGACGGCCTTGGTCCCCTCGGAGACGGCGTGCTTGGCCAGCTCACCGGGAAGCAAGAGCCTGACGGCGGTCTGCACCTCCCGGCTGGTGATGGTGGAGCGCTTGTTGTAGTGAGCCAGGCGAGAAGCTTCGGCGGCGATTCTCTCGAAAATATCGTTGACGAAGCTGTTCATGATGCTCATGGCCTTGCTGGAGATTCCGGTGTCGGGGTGCACCTGCTTCAGCACTTTGTAGATGTAGATTGCGTAGCTCTCCTTCCTCCTGCGCTTCTTCTTCTTGTCTCCCTTGGAGATGTTCTTCTGGGCCTTGCCCGCTTTCTTCGCAGCCTTTCCGCTCGTCTTGGGTGGCATGGTGATCACGTTCGGCGAACGGGGTCGATTTCAGTATTTTCGCCGAACATCAGTCGCCTGCTTATGTACCCCTGGTCCGTTCCGTGAGCCGAATCTCCTCGACGACCAATCACGTAAAAGCATGATGTGGCGTCGCTAGGACGGCGGCAGCCTATATAAATGCGCCCAGGAGTCTGACAGCGATTAGACAGCACTACCAGATAAAGAAGCATTCAGCCATGTCCGGACGAGGAAAGGGAGGAAAAGTGAAGGGGAAGTCCAAGTCCCGCTCCAGCAGGGCCGGTCTTCAGTTTCCGGTCGGTCGTATCCACCGTCTGCTCCGCAAGGGGAACTATGCCGAGCGTGTTGGTGCCGGTGCCCCAGTCTACTTGGCCGCCGTCATGGAGTACCTGGCCGCGGAAGTCCTCGAGTTGGCCGGTAACGCTGCCAGGGACAACAAGAAGACGAGAATCATCCCTCGTCACTTGCAGTTGGCCATCCGCAACGACGAGGAGTTGAATAAGCTCCTGTCGGGCGTTACCATCGCTCAGGGAGGTGTCCTTCCGAACATCCAGGCGGTGCTCCTGCCCAAGAAGACTGAGAAGAAGGCATAAGCATCACGCTGTGCGCATAAAAGGTCCTTTTCAGGACCAGAACATACTAGAGAGATGTACGCGATAAATGTCATGTGAAAAAAATAATAATAACAATAAACGTAATAAGCATAGCGAATGAAACGTGGAGCTATAATTGGGCTAAGGTAAACGATGGGAAATAAAGCGTATAAAAAGTGAAAGCGTTTGTGCTGAAATGCAACGAAGAATGATTGAAGGTGACACTGCTTCGTTTACAATGTATTTCATAGTCTGTCATAAAATTTCACCTGCAATCTGCCGCTTAACTACGTTATTTCTTGTTAACATGTATGGTTGCAACGGCGCGATACACATTGTCGCCAGTCCGTTGCCACGTGCTTATTCATGTACGGTTGCAACGGCGCGATATACATTGTCGCCAGTCCGTTGCCACGTGCTTATTCCGATTCGCTGACAATGTCTTTAACGTCGGTAAAGGCTCATACAATTTCAACTCTATTATCACCGCCATTTTTCCTGTGCGCTCGAACAGGTCTTACTTTACTATTTATCGCCGTCACATACGCTATAGCGAATAATTTTTCGTTCCGTTATGGCAAAGGATTAGCTCCATCTCTGAACATTGTATTGGTCCTTAGAAGGACCTTTTTTATCGACGTACGCCGGGTGTCGGATGGCGATCCCGTCGCGTCGTGTCTAACCGCCAAACCCGTAGAGAGTGCGGCCCTGTCTCTTGAGTGCGTACACGACGTCCATGGCTGTGACGGTCTTCCTCTTGGCGTGTTCGGTGTAGGTGACGGCGTCACGAATAACGTTCTCAAGGAACACCTTGAGCACACCGCGCGTCTCCTCGTAGATGAGTCCGGAGATACGCTTCACTCCACCTCGGCGGGCGAGACGGCGGATGGCCGGCTTGGTGATGCCCTGGATGTTATCGCGGAGAACTTTGCGATGACGTTTGGCTCCTCCCTTTCCCAGGCCTTTTCCTCCCTTGCCGCGTCCAGTCATCTCTGTAGTCTGCTCGTAGTAAGGGCTGCTGTCTGATGACCTGAAATGCACCTTCGCCGGTATTTATAAACGTCGCCGCCGCGGCGATGACGTACCCGACCTCTCCACCAATCAGCGTCGCCCGTACTATCTGGCGCCATTCTCGGAAGTGCTTAAAAGACGGCGTTGACCCGGCTTTTTACAGATCGCAGAAATGGCACGTACGAAGCAGACAGCCCGCAAGTCCACCGGAGGAAAGGCCCCGAGGAAGCAGCTGGCCACCAAGGCCGCTCGCAAGAGCGCGCCGGCGACGGGAGGCGTCAAGAAGCCCCACAGGTACCGCCCCGGTACCGTGGCCCTTCGTGAGATCAGGAGATACCAGAAGAGCACGGAGCTCCTCATCCGCAAGCTGCCCTTCCAGCGCCTGGTGCGTGAGATCGCCCAGGACTTCAAGACCGATCTTCGGTTCCAGAGCTCCGCCGTCATGGCTCTCCAGGAGGCCAGCGAGGCTTACCTAGTGGGTCTCTTTGAGGACACCAACCTCTGCGCCATCCACGCTAAGCGTGTGACCATCATGCCCAAGGACATCCAGCTGGCCCGCCGTATCCGCGGAGAGCGAGCTTAGAAAGCTACTTTCGGCCGAAAAACAAAGGTCCTTTTCAGGACCAGTACATACTTAAAAGTTTGAATTTAGCACGATCGCACAATAATTAACGACGATGTAAATCCATTGGAATGATGGACGACATGAAATTTCCTTTGCGCATGGCAAGTGCGTTTGCACGGCTACGCATGAAATGAGATGAAATAAAAGTTCGTGCGATGCTTACCTGACGCGCTTAACGAAAAGAAAACAATACTCCGTGACGTGTTGTTCATTTTACACGTTCTATGAATGTTATTCTTAATTTTTTTTTTCGTCCGTCCATGTCGCATCATCAATTTTAAATAGGACCGTTGTTTTTGCATGGCATTAATCATGATAAATGTTAACTTTGGGCGTGCTCAGTGGCGTGGGCATTGAGTGGCAAGCATCTTTGGAAGACATGATGGTCCTAAAAAGGACCGAGATTGGACGCTGTCTGCTGTCCTAGGTGCGCCGGTGGCGAAGCAGTGATGGTTCACTTCTTTTTCTGGGCGGCGGAAGGTTTCTTGGCGGCGGGCTTGGCCTTGGTGGGCGTCTTCTTGGGCTTGGGGGTCTTGGGTTTGGTGGCCGCCTTTTTCGCCTTCGACGGGGACTTTGCCGCCTTGGCGGCGGGTTTCCCAGCCGCCGGCTTCTTCTTTGGCTTGTCCGCCGCCTTCTTCGCCTTCTTGGCTGGTGGCGCGGACTTGCTTCGCTCCTTGGGCGCGGACCTCTTGGTGCCACTGGACGCCTTCTCGGAGGACTTCTTGGCTCCGACCGCTTTCGGTTTCTTTACTCCCGTCTTCTTGACGACCTTTTTCGCCTTGGTCGTCCCGCTGGCTGCCGCGGGTGCGGCCTTCTTGCTGTGGCTCAGCTTGAAGGAACCTGAGGCGCCCTTTCCCTTGGTCTGGACGAGAGTTCCGGCGGTGACGGCCGCCTTGAGGTACTTCTTGATGAAAGGCGAGAGCCTCTCGGCGTCCACTTTGTAGCTGGCTGCGATGTACTTCTTGATGGCTTGAAGGGAAGAGCCACCGCGCTCCTTGAGGCCCTTGACTGCGTTGTTAACCATCTCGGAAGTGGGCGGGTGCGACGGCTTTGCGCGAGCCTTCTTGGCTGCTCCGCCCTTGCTGGCCTTCTTGGAAGCCGCGGAGGTTCCTGAAGAAGGCAGGGGTTTTACTGCGACGGTGCCCGAAGGCTGGGCTGCCGGTGGTGCGGCTGCCGCTGCTCCAGATGCTGCGTCTGCCATGTTATCGGCTGCTGCGTGATGATAGAAAGAGAAAATTACCAAGACATGGATTTCATACGAAAGTCCACCTTGCTATCGTACCATTTCGGAGCAAAATACGATCTCTTCCTCTCGCCTCCGGTGCGCTTCTCGGATTGTTTGTACTCCACTCCTCCTCCGACTTTCGCGTTTCGGAGAGTGTCGGGGGCGCGTAACGAGGGCGCCTTGCGCCGCGGCGCCCGTCAGGGTTCCACCCTGTCGGCCGTGGCGGCGCCAGGCGTTTGGCGAGCCCAGTTCGTGTGCAGCGGGTCGTCAAAATACGGGTTGTCGTCCTGTCGAAGGCGTACCCGGGAATAAACGTTGCACACGTTTCTACCGGGGTCGATTCCTCGAGATCCGAGGTAACGTACGTTCGAGGCCATCCTTCACCTGGTATTGGACGCGCTCGCGACCCGGTGGGCCGCGCGCCGGCCGCGGAAAGCGGCCCCGAGAAGACGGTCCCTTCGGACGCCTTCCCCCTGACTCGGCGCCTGTCAAACCTTCCTCCTGTTCCTCCCCGGTGCCTGTCCCGTAAGCGGACGTTTATGCATTTTTCGACGACTCGGGGGCGTCGCGACGCACCCACCTCCCGCGCCCGTGGGAAAGGATTATCGAGTCGCAAATGGAGACGGAGTCACCCGTTAAGCGCACGCCTTACGACGCGTCCGCGTGGGCTTCGAAATGGTTGCATGGGGTGGCCGAAGGGGAAAAAGAAATGAACTGTACGCACGCGAATGGGACGTCAAAGTTCACGTACAACAAAGTCGAGGATGGCGCCGAATTATGCTTTAGCCCCGTGAGCGGGCGGGAAAAACAATGTAGTAGCCGAGGGCGCGCAGTGGCGACCCGGCCGTGACGAGTTTGCTCCGTCTCCAACGGCTTCGGACGTCGGTACCTCGTTGCGGGATGATGAATTTGTAGCAACCGGCATGTCATCGGAAACGAAATGATACTTCATCACGGGAAAACTCTTATTGTCGTTGAAACGGCGCCACATCCACGTTTCCGCGGATGTCTACCCTAGTTTCCTTGCACGTCTTTCGAAGAGGAGAGTCGTCTGCCGTCGACTTGTTATCGCGTACATTTCTTTTATTAACCTTCCTTATCTGTGCGATGCGTTGGATGTGCTTTTCTCCACGGTGCCGTCAAGTTACGGAATACACCCCTACGACCTTAAAAAAAAAAATCCCTCCCACACACACGCTGTATGTCACGTTAAATGACCCTGTGTGATGGGATACCTCGGGGACGTAGTCAACGTGAAAGCGACTCCTTGAAAACCAGGCTCTCGTAAGCGTACGTAATTCGTGTCGGCAATTTCGCTCGGTACACATCCCCCGCCGTACGTCTTATTCACGGAAACGGCGAAAATAGGGCGCATCGCGGGATTGTATGCGCGATCATTACGATGGGAATCGCCATAAGCAAATAGGACAGATGCGTTTAACTCAATAATATCCACATCCCTTTCGTCGTAGTTGCGGAGCTATGACGGCTTGTATTCGTGTCACAATATTTTTCAGTTGCTTCCAACCTAATTTCACATCGTTTCCACTTGTTTCCAATCGACATAATGTGTGTCAAGCATATGGATCTTGTTTTTTACCTCCATGCCGTTGGAATAATATCTTTCATTAGAGCAATGGTCGACTTTTCCTTATAACTTTCGAGGGTCGGGATAGTGATTGACGGATAAGGTAGAGTGAATAGCCCTTACCTGGAAAACATTCCTGTGAATAAATAAAAAAAACGTGGGAAAAAGCCGTCGGGGCGTGATGCGGCGTTCAATAGTGATGACAGATTATACTATCTGGCGTAGGAAAGACTTGAACACGATTTTTCCTGGGATCGTAATCAGGGATCCAGGCTGGTTTCCAGTGCTTGCGGGGTTGGGGGGACTAGGGGCGGCATTAACAGCCGGAACCGTTCATTCCTCTACGACCTCTCTTTCGTGGAACTCTATCACCGTCGACAGTTCACGGAACATCATTTCTCGGTTCTGTCTCGAAGAAGCCCCTGTGTTAATTCAATTACTCAGTATCTACTTCGTTCTGCATTACTTAATCAATACATGTGGACCCATCAAATATTTCATCCCCGTTCATTGTTGATTCCTTGAGGTTCTTAGCGATGCGGAAGCAACTTTATCGTCACGAGTAATAAAAGAACGATGATTAACAATTTTAAGCTGTCTGGTACCTAGCACATCACCATAAAAGATACGAAATAAGCATTCCAGTGAACAGGAAAACAAATAGTCGTCTTTTCCCCGGCCAATCTGGGATCATTGCAATGTGAAGCGAAAGTCAATCAGGAGTTAAGAGGATTCAATCCACTCACGATGAAGTAGACGACTGAAGGTTGCGTAGGTCTATGTGCACGTTCGTGTGTGTTAGTTTCTAGTGTTCATATGTAAATGACAGTTGTGTCAATGGGGGAACGTTATTCGAAAGTAACACTAGTTGACTCGAATTTAATCATTCTTATTACCAGTAGTTGCATTGCAAAATTTGACATTATCACGGCAGGAGGTAGGTGATGACTGTCATAAATGTTCGCTAATGGAGGACGTTTGTCATCCATTCCGAGATTTTGAAAAAAAAACTGTCTCCGTTTACATATCGCTGCGTACCCGAGATATTTTACTAATTTGGTACTCTGTGTGGATGAATTTATTAACAGATGTCATAAGGGTGATTTCAACTACACAAATTTGACAAAGTTCAATGTTAAGTATTAACGCCTCGCTGTGACTGGTATGACATTACATGATATCCCGGTGATTAAGCATCACCACAACTGCTAAGGTAATTAATCGTCATGGTGTATATCATGAGTCTTAAAATCACACGATCGTTATGAAATTTACACCGCTTCACGGCTCGTCGGCATTTTCTCCCGTCCGTAGTTAAGTTGTATGTTACTAAGTTGCCTAGGCAAGGACGTTATTCCATTCCATTCCCGGCCACTGTTACTAGATGAATCTGATTAAATATCGCTTCACGAATCACTATTGTCCTCAAAGCCGAGCGTCCTTCGGTTAACGCCACTGCGGGAAATCGGTTGTCGAATACGGTGAAGTGACGATCTCGTGTACCTAGTGTCAAAATGCGGCCGGGGTGGATTCTTCAATGGGGCTAATGCGGTAAAGATTTTCACCAAATTTGCAGAAAGTTGAAATGCTAAAAGGACGGACAGGTAGGCACATGCGGCAACCTTTTTCGTCAGAAATGCACTTGTAGGAAGAGTCGCCTTAATGAAAACGTTATGCAATCATCTCATAAATGATTATACCGGCCGCTAATTTTAAAGATTTCTCTTTCACGTCAAACTTCGACCTCTTTTCCCTAGATTTCATTTCCCTAATCCCGCAAAGAAATAAACAACATTAACGTATGTCCTTCCATCCCTTGTGTATCAACGTAATAAAATTAGCGGGTAAGTTGGGACTGGGACCATTTAACTTTTGCCTAGAGAAACATTTTCTGTTCTGTGGCGTGACAAGACAAGTAAAGATTTCTGGAAAGGTTAATTTCGTTCAAAAGAAGGGGAATGAGTCGTGTCCCGCGGAAGGGACCCCGGTTCAAAACTATAACAAGAATCGGTCATTTGGAGGCATGGTGATCAAAGAACTGGTCTACTTGTCACGTCTGTCTCGATGCATTTGTAATCAATTGCTGATAAATCGTTGCAGTATCGCAAAAAAAAAATTGCGGAAAAGGATGAAAAATCACTCAATCGACTTTAAAATACTTGGGGGATTCGTTCAGAGGAGGTTTATCAACATTGTTTCAGCGAGATGGCGATTTTCCAAGAAGGAAACCCGATGCCCATTACATAAATTGTTATTTGTGCGAATGATGCTGATTCCATATGCTGTTAACGACGATGCATTCCGTAGAAATAGTTTCTGGGAATTGATTGATTGGATAGAATTAGCACAATGGAAAATCCACGGAAGCGCTCACTGCCCGCCATTTTGTTTATTGCGACGCCTGCTCGTCACGACTTGGTGAATGTACAAGGAACGCTGTTGCCCAGCTGCGTTCTATGCTTGCGAGGTTTCCACAGAAATTTCTTCCTCGTGCGGAATGCCACGTGGGTCATTGCGACAGCCCTTTTCTGGTTAACGTAGAAACTTGGGGCGAGGACGGGTCGCATTACCTGCCTCCTCGCGTTGAACCCCCGAGGAGTTTTACGACGTAGCGGATGGGACGGGAGGTTAAGCGGAATTAGCCTTCGCGGAAAAACGGCCGCGTGGGAAGGGCATGTGGGGACCTGTCATTTACTGCCCCTGGAAGTGAAGCAGGAGCAACGTGACCACAAGCGTACCAGTTTCGGAGGGAGACGGACGCCGTGAATCCATATTATTTTTGACGGAGGGAGACATGTAAGTCAAGGCTTACGTCTGAGAAACGAGCATAGCAGGTCAGTGGTTTGAAAAGTACTGGGTGAAAGGGAAGTAATCATGGGAATATAATATTTTTTCCTTAATATCTCGACGGTCATTTTCATCAAATGCAGACGCATAGCAGTAGAAAATATATTTGAATAGGAGGTAAGAAATTCGTCCATCTTTTATTGTCATAAGTTTCTCCTTTACATTTACTCTATTTTTTCGTGAACCGCGCGCGTGCACACCAGGTAAGTAGTTGGTGAATCGGAGGAAAGCGTGGGACTCTAATTTCCCAGGTTTTTACGTTTATTTATGTACGTCCTTTGCGGCCGAGTATTGACGATTGCCCATCGCAGTCGGGTATTTGAAAACTGAAGATTATTTCATGGCCCTTAGAAGGGCCGTTAGGATGCATCAAAGCAATCCCGTCGAGGAATTTACTTTGAGCTGGTGTACTTGGTGACGGCCTTGGTCCCCTCGGAGACGGCGTGCTTGGCCAGCTCACCGGGAAGCAAGAGCCTGACGGCGGTCTGCACCTCCCGGCTGGTGATGGTGGAGCGCTTGTTGTAGTGAGCCAGGCGAGAAGCTTCGGCGGCGATTCTCTCGAAATATCGTTGACGAAGCTGTTCATGATGCTCATGGCCTTGCTGGAGATTCCGGTGTCGGGGTGCACCTGCTTCAGCACTTTGTAGATGTAGATTGCGTAGCTCTCCTTCCTCCTGCGCTTCTTCTTCTTGTCTCCCTTGGAGATGTTCTTCTGGGCCTTGCCCGCTTTCTTCGCAGCCTTTCCGCTCGTCTTGGGTGGCATGGTGATCACGTTCGGCGAACGGGGTCGATTTCAGTATTTTCGCCGAACATCAGTCGCCTGCTTATGTACCCCTGGTCCGTTCCGTGAGCCGAATCTCCTCGACGACCAATCACGTAAAAGCATGATGTGGCGTCGCTAGGACGGCGGCAGCCTATATAAATGCGCCCAGGAGTCTGACAGCGATTAGACAGCACTACCAGATAAAGAAGCATTCAGCCATGTCCGGACGAGGAAAGGGAGGAAAAGTGAAGGGGAAGTCCAAGTCCCGCTCCAGCAGGGCCGGTCTTCAGTTTCCGGTCGGTCGTATCCACCGTCTGCTCCGCAAGGGGAACTATGCCGAGCGTGTTGGTGCCGGTGCCCCAGTCTACTTGGCCGCCGTCATGGAGTACCTGGCCGCGGAAGTCCTCGAGTTGGCCGGTAACGCTGCCAGGGACAACAAGAAGACGAGAATCATCCCTCGTCACTTGCAGTTGGCCATCCGCAACGACGAGGAGTTGAATAAGCTCCTGTCGGGCGTTACCATCGCTCAGGGAGGTGTCCTTCCGAACATCCAGGCGGTGCTCCTGCCCAAGAAGACTGAGAAGAAGGCATAAGCATCACGCTGTGCGCATAAAAGGTCCTTTTCAGGACCAGAACATACTAGAGAGATGTACGCGATAAATGTCATGTGAAAAAAATAATAATAACAATAAACGTAATAAGCATAGCGAATGAAACGTGGAGCTATAATTGGGCTAAGGTAAACGATGGGAAATAAAGCGTATAAAAAGTGAAAGCGTTTGTGCTGAAATGCAACGAAGAATGATTGAAGGTGACACTGCTTCGTTTACAATGTATTTCATAGTCTGTCATAAAATTTCACCTGCAATCTGCCGCTTAACTACGTTATTTCTTGTTAACATGTATGGTTGCAACGGCGCGATACACATTGTCGCCAGTCCGTTGCCACGTGCTTATTCATGTACGGTTGCAACGGCGCGATATACATTGTCGCCAGTCCGTTGCCACGTGCTTATTCCGATTCGCTGACAATGTCTTTAACGTCGGTAAAGGCTCATACAATTTCAACTCTATTATCACCGCCATTTTTCCTGTGCGCTCGAACAGGTCTTACTTTACTATTTATCGCCGTCACATACGCTATAGCGAATAATTTTTCGTTCCGTTATGGCAAAGGATTAGCTCCATCTCTGAACATTGTATTGGTCCTTAGAAGGACCTTTTTTATCGACGTACGCCGGGTGTCGGATGGCGATCCCGTCGCGTCGTGTCTAACCGCCAAACCCGTAGAGAGTGCGGCCCTGTCTCTTGAGTGCGTACACGACGTCCATGGCTGTGACGGTCTTCCTCTTGGCGTGTTCGGTGTAGGTGACGGCGTCACGAATAACGTTCTCAAGGAACACCTTGAGCACACCGCGCGTCTCCTCGTAGATGAGTCCGGAGATACGCTTCACTCCACCTCGGCGGGCGAGACGGCGGATGGCCGGCTTGGTGATGCCCTGGATGTTATCGCGGAGAACTTTGCGATGACGTTTGGCTCCTCCCTTTCCCAGGCCTTTTCCTCCCTTGCCGCGTCCAGTCATCTCTGTAGTCTGCTCGTAGTAAGGGCTGCTGTCTGATGACCTGAAATGCACCTTCGCCGGTATTTATAAACGTCGCCGCCGCGGCGATGACGTACCCGACCTCTCCACCAATCAGCGTCGCCCGTACTATCTGGCGCCATTCTCGGAAGTGCTTAAAAGACGGCGTTGACCCGGCTTTTTACAGATCGCAGAAATGGCACGTACGAAGCAGACAGCCCGCAAGTCCACCGGAGGAAAGGCCCCGAGGAAGCAGCTGGCCACCAAGGCCGCTCGCAAGAGCGCGCCGGCGACGGGAGGCGTCAAGAAGCCCCACAGGTACCGCCCCGGTACCGTGGCCCTTCGTGAGATCAGGAGATACCAGAAGAGCACGGAGCTCCTCATCCGCAAGCTGCCCTTCCAGCGCCTGGTGCGTGAGATCGCCCAGGACTTCAAGACCGATCTTCGGTTCCAGAGCTCCGCCGTCATGGCTCTCCAGGAGGCCAGCGAGGCTTACCTAGTGGGTCTCTTTGAGGACACCAACCTCTGCGCCATCCACGCTAAGCGTGTGACCATCATGCCCAAGGACATCCAGCTGGCCCGCCGTATCCGCGGAGAGCGAGCTTAGAAAGCTACTTTCGGCCGAAAAACAAAGGTCCTTTTCAGGACCAGTACATACTTAAAAGTTTGAATTTAGCACGATCGCACAATAATTAACGACGATGTAAATCCATTGGAATGATGGACGACATGAAATTTCCTTTGCGCATGGCAAGTGCGTTTGCACGGCTACGCATGAAATGAGATGAAATAAAAGTTCGTGCGATGCTTACCTGACGCGCTTAACGAAAAGAAAACAATACTCCGTGACGTGTTGTTCATTTTACACGTTCTATGAATGTTATTCTTAATTTTTTTTTTCGTCCGTCCATGTCGCATCATCAATTTTAAATAGGACCGTTGTTTTTGCATGGCATTAATCATGATAAATGTTAACTTTGGGCGTGCTCAGTGGCGTGGGCATTGAGTGGCAAGCATCTTTGGAAGACATGATGGTCCTAAAAAGGACCGAGATTGGACGCTGTCTGCTGTCCTAGGTGCGCCGGTGGCGAAGCAGTGATGGTTCACTTCTTTTTCTGGGCGGCGGAAGGTTTCTTGGCGGCGGGCTTGGCCTTGGTGGGCGTCTTCTTGGGCTTGGGGGTCTTGGGTTTGGTGGCCGCCTTTTTCGCCTTCGACGGGGACTTTGCCGCCTTGGCGGCGGGTTTCCCAGCCGCCGGCTTCTTCTTTGGCTTGTCCGCCGCCTTCTTCGCCTTCTTGGCTGGTGGCGCGGACTT